>NC_042984.1:43064355-43172473 GCF_901001165.1 Salmo trutta | reverse complement strand
CTTGTTAAATATCACTAAATCTTTTCCTCATTCAGACAGGTTCACAATTTTGATGTCTATTGTTGCAAAGCAAAGTCTGTATGATGTCATATAGGTCCAGATGATGTAGACTGCGTGGCCTAATGGATAAGGCGTCTGACTTCAAATCAGAAGATCAAGGGTTTGAGTCCCTTCGTGGTTGTTTAAATTGAATAGCTCAATTCATTTGGAAATGAAAAGCTAGGGATTGTTATGCAACTTTAATAATCTTAAGACTTTGAGGCCTGAGAAACATTGTGTTGATTTCTGTATCACAAGATTGAAGGATCGAGTCTCTTCGTACTTGTCAAACTCACCATCTTTCCTCATTCGGACAGGTCCAAAATGTTGATGTCTATTGTTGCAAAGCAAAGTCTGTATGATGTCATATAGCAGAAACTTGAGTAGACATCCTGGAATAGTTGAAAAGGCACTTGCCTTCTAACCACAATATTGAGGGGTCGAGTCTCTTGTGATCGTTTAATTTCATTAGCTCAGCTAATTTGGAAATGTTCGCAAATTCCCGAAATAAGGCTTTGTTCTTGTTGCATTGAAAAGCTTGGACATTGTTATGCAACTTTGATATTCAAGGACTGCGAGGCCTGAGAGATATTGTTTCTGATTCTGCATCGCAAGATGGAGTGATAGAGTGTCTTCGTACTTGTTAAATATCACTAACTTTCCTCATTCAGACAGGTTCACAATTTTGATGTCTATTGTTGCAAAGCAAAGTCTGTATGATGTCATATAGGTCAAGATGATGTAGACTGCGTGGCCTAATGGATAAGGCGTCTGACTTCGAATCAGAAGATTAATGGTTCGAGTCCATTCGTAGTTGTTTGAATTGAATAGCTCAATTCATTTGGAAATGAAAAGCTAGGAGATTGTTATGCAACTTTAATAATCTTAAGACTTTGAGGCCTGAGAAACATTGTGTTTGATTCTGTATCACAAGATTGAAGGATCGAGTCTCTTCGTACTTGTCAAAAATAACCATCTTTCCTCATTCGGACAGGTTCAAAATGTTGATGTCTATTGTTGCAAAGCAAAGTCTGTATGATGTCATATAGCAGAAACTTGAGTAGACATCCTGGAATAGTTGAAAAGGCGCTTGCCTTCTAACCACAATATTGAGGGGTCGAGTCTCTTTGTGATCGTTTAATTTCATTAGCTCAGCTAATTTGGAAATGTTCGCAAATTCCCGAAATAAGGCTTTGTTCTTGTTGCATTGAAAAGCTTGGACATTGTTATGCAACTTTGATAATCAAGGACTGCGAGGCCTGAGAGATATTGTTTCTGATTCTGCATCGCAAGATGGAGTGATAGAGTGTCTTCGTACTTGTTAAATATCACTAACTTTCCTCATTCAGACAGGTTCACAATTTTGATGTCTATTGTTGCAAAGCAAAGTCTGTACGATGTCATATAGGTCCAGATGATGTAGACTGCGTGGCCTAATGGATAAGGCGTCTGAATTCGAATCAGAAGATTAAGGTTTCGAGTCCCTTCGTGGTTGTTTAAATTGAATAGCTCAATTCATTTGGAAATGAAAAGCTAGGAGATTGTTATGCAACTTTAATAATCTTAAGACTTTGAGGCCTGAGAAACATTGTGTTTGATTCTGTATCACAAGATTGAAGGATCGAGTCTCTTCGTACTTGTCAAAACTCACCATCTTTCCTCATTCGGACAGGTCCAAAATGTTGATGTCTATTGTTGCAAAGCAAAGTCTGTATGATGTCATATAGCAGAAACTTGAGTAGACATCCTGGAATAGTTGAAAAGGCACTTGCCTTCTAACCACAATATTGAGGGGTCGAGTCTCTTTGTGATCGTTTAATTTCATTAGCTCAGCTAATTTGGAAATGTTCGCAAATTCCCGAAATAAGGCTTTGTTCTTGTTGCATTGAAAAGCTTGGACATTGTTATGCAACTTTGATATTCAAGGACTGCGAGGCCTGAGAGATATTGTTTCTGATTCTGCATCGCAAGATGGAGTGATAGAATGTCTTCGTACTTGTTAAATATCACTAACTTTCCTCATTCAGACAGGTTCACAATTTTGATGTCTATTGTTGCAAAGCAAAGTCTGTATGATGTCATATAGGTCCATATGATGTAGACTGTGTGGCCTAATGGATAAGGCGTCTGACTTCGAATCAGAAGATCAAGGGTTTGAGTCCTTTTGTGGTTGTTTAAATTGAATATCTCAATTCATTTGGAAATGAAAAGCTAGGAGATTGTTATGCAACTTTAATAATCTTAAGACTTTGAGGCCTGAGAAACATTGTGTTTGATTCTGTATCACAAGATTGAAGGATCGAGTCTCTTCGTACTTGTCAAAAATCACCATCTTTCCTCATTCGGACAGGTTCAAAATGTTGATGTCTATTGTTGCAAAGCAAAGTCTGTATGATGTCATATAGCAGAAACTTGAGTAGACATCCTGGAATAGTTGAAAAGGCTCTTGCCTTCTAACCACAATATTGAGGGGTCGAGTCTCTTTCTGATCGTTTAATTTCATTAGCTCAGCTAATTTGGAAATGTTCGCAAATTCCCGAAATAAGGCTTTGTTCTTGTTGCATTGAAAAGCTTGGACATTGTTATGCAACTTTGATAATCAAGGACTGCGAGGCCTGAGAGATATTGTTTCTGATTCTGCATCGCAAGATGGAGTGATAGAGTGTCTTCGTACTTGTTAAATATCACTAACTTTCCTCATTCAGACAGGTTCACAATTTTGATGTCTATTGTTGCAAAGCAAAGTCTGTATGATGTCATATAGGTCCAGATGATGTAGACTGCGTGGCCTAATGGATAAGGCGTCTGACTTCAAATCAGAAGATCAAGGGTTTGAGTCCCTTCGTGGTTGTTTAAATTGAATAGCTCAATTCATTTGGAAATGAAAAGCTAGGAGATTGTTATGCAACTTTAATAATCTTAAGACTTTGAGGCCTGAGAAACATTGTGTTTGATTCTGTATCACAAGATTGAAGGATCGAGTCTCTTCGTACTTGTCAAAACTCACCATCTTTCCTCATTCGGACAGGTCCAAAATGTTGATGTCTATTGTTGCAAAGCAAAGTCTGTATGATGTCATATAGCAGAAACTTGAGTAGACATCCTGGAATAGTTGAAAAGGCACTTGCCTTCTAACCACAATATTGAGGGGTCGAGTCTCTTTGTGATCGTTTAATTTCATTAGCTCAGCTAATTTGGAAATGTTCGCAAATTCCCGAAATAAGGCTTTGTTCTTGTTGAATTGAAAAGCTTGGACATTGTTATGCAACTTTGATATTCAAGGACTGCGAGGCCTGAGAGATATTGTTTCTGATTCTGCATCGCAAGATGGAGTGATAGAATGTCTTCGTACTTGTTAAATATCACTAACTTTCCTCATTCAGACAGGTTCACAATTTTGATGTCTATTGTTGCAAAGCAAAGTCTGTATGATGTCATATAGGTCCATATGATGTAGACTGTGTGGCCTAATGGATAAGGCGTCTGACTTCGAATCAGAAGATCAAGGGTTTGAGTCCTTTCGTGGTTGTTTAAATTGAATATCTCAATTCATTTGGAAATGAAAAGCTAGGAGATTGTTATGCAACTTTAATAATCTTAAGACTTTGAGGCCTGAGAAACATTGTGTTTGATTCTGTATCACAAGATTGAAGGATCGAGTCTCTTCGTACTTGTCAAAAATCACCATCTTTCCTCATTCGGACAGGTTCAAAATGTTGATGTCTATTGTTGCAAAGCAAAGTCTGTATGATGTCATATAGCAGAAACTTGAGTAGACATCCTGGAATAGTTGAAAAGGCTCTTGCCTTCTAACCACAATATTGAGGGGTCGAGTCTCTTTGTGATCGTTTAATTTCATTAGCTCAGCTAATTTGGAAATGTTCGCAAATTCCCGAAATAAGGCTTTGTTCTTGTTGCATTGAAAAGCTTGGACATTGTTATGCAACTTTGATAATCAAGGACTGCGAGGCCTGAGAGATATTGTTTCTGATTCTGCATCGCAAGATGGAGTGATAGAGTGTCTTCGTACTTGTTAAATATCACTAACTTTCCTCATTCAGACAGGTTCACAATTTTGATGTCTATTGTTGCAAAGCAAAGTCTGTATGATGTCATATAGGTCCAGATGATGTAGACTGCGTGGCCTAATGGATAAGGCGTCTGACTTTGAATGTGAAGATTAAGGGTTTGAGTCCCTTCGTGGTTGTTTAAATTGAATAGCTCAATTCATTTGGAAATGAAAAGCTAGGAGATTGTTATGCAACTTTAATAATCTTAAGACTTTGAGGCCTGAGAAACATTGTGTTTGATTCTGTATCACAAGATTGAAGGATCGAGTCTCTTCGTACTTGTCAAAAATCACCATCTTTCCTCATTCGGACAGGTCCAAAATGTTGATGTCTATTGTTGCAAAGCAAAGTCTGTATGATGTCATATAGCAGAAACTTGAGTAGACATCCTGGAATAGTTGAAAAGGCACTTGCCTTCTAACCACAATATTGAGGGGTCGAGTCTCTTTGTGATCGTTTAATTTCATTAGCTCAGCTAATTTGGAAATGTTCGCAAATTCCCGAAATAAGGCTTTGTTCTTGTTGCATTGAAAAGCTTGGACATTGTTATGCAACTTTGATAATCAAGGACTGCGAGGCCTGAGAGATATTGTTTCTGATTCTGCATCGCAAGATGGAGTGATAGAGTGTCTTCGTACTTGTTAAATATCACTAACTTTCCTCATTCAGACAGGTTCACAATTTTGATGTCTATTGTTGCAAAGCAAAGTCTGTATGATGTCATATAGGTCAAGATGATGTAGACTGCGTGGCCTAATGGATAAGGCGTCTGACTTCGAATCAGAAGATTAATGGTTCAAGTCCATTCGTGGTTGTTTGAATTGAATAGCTCAATTCATTTGGAAATGAAAAGCTAGGAGATTGTTATGCAACTTTAATAATCTTAAGACTTTGAGGCCTGAGAAACATTGTGTTTGATTCTGTATCACAAGATTGAAGGATCGAGTCTCTTCGTACTTGTCAAAAATAACCATCTTTCCTCATTCGGACAGGTTCAAAATGTTGATGTCTATTGTTGCAAAGCAAAGTCTGTATGATGTCATATAGCAGAAACTTGAGTAGACATCCTGGAATAGTTGAAAAGGCGCTTGCCTTCTAACCACAATATTGAGGGGTCGAGTCTCTTTGTGATCGTTTAATTTCATTAGCTCAGCTAATTTGGAAATGTTCGCAAATTCCCGAAATAAGGCTTTGTTCTTGTTGCATTGAAAAGCTTGGACATTGTTATGCAACTTTGATAATCAAGGACTGCGAGGCCTGAGAGATATTGTTTCTGATTCTGCATCGCAAGATGGAGTGATAGAGTGTCTTCGTACTTGTTAAATATCACTAACTTTCCTCATTCAGACAGGTTCACAATTTTGATGTCTATTGTTGCAAAGCAAAGTCTGTACGATGTCATATAGGTCCAGATGATGTAGACTGCGTGGCCTAATGGATAAGGCGTCTGACTTCGAATCAGAAGATTAAGGGTTCGAGTCCCTTCGTGGTTGTTTAAATTGAATAGCTCAATTCATTTGGAAATGAAAAGCTAGGAGATTGTTATGCAACTTTAATAATCTTAAGACTTTGAGGCCTGAGAAACATTGTGTTTGATTCTGTATCACAAGATTGAAGGATCGAGTCTCTTCGTACTTGTCAAAACTCACCATCTTTCCTCATTCGGACAGGTCCAAAATGTTGATGTCTATTGTTGCAAAGCAAAGTCTGTATGATGTCATATAGCAGAAACTTGAGTGGACATCCTGGAATAGTTGAAAAGGCACTTGCCTTCTAACCACAATATTGAAGGGTCGAGTCTCTTTGTGATCGTTTAATTTCATTAGCTCAGCTAATTTGGAAATGTTCGCAAATTCCCGAAATAAGGCTTTGTTCTTGTTGCATTGAAAAGCTTGGACATTGTTATGCAACTTTGATATTCAAGGACTGCGAGGCCTGAGAGATATTGTTTCTGATTCTGCATCGCAAGATGGAGTGATAGAATGTCTTCGTACTTGTTAAATATCACTAACTTTCCTCATTCAGACAGGTTCACAATTTTGATGTCTATTGTTGCAAAGCAAAGTCTGTATGATGTCATATAGGTCCATATGATGTAAACTGTGTGGCCTAATGGATAAGGCGTCTGACTTCGAATCAGAAGATCAAGGGTTTGAGTCCTTTCGTGGTTGTTTAAATTGAATATCTCAATTCATTTGGAAATGAAAAGCTAGGAGATTGTTATGCAACTTTAATAATCTTAAGACTTTGAGGCCTGAGAAACATTGTGTTTGATTCTGTATCACAAGATTGAAGGATCGAGTCTCTTCGTACTTGTCAAAAATCACCATCTTTCCTCATTCGGACAGGTTCAAAATGTTGATGTCTATTGTTGCAAAGCAAAGTCTGTATGATGTCATATAGCAGAAACTTGAGTAGACATCCTGGAATAGTTGAAAAGGCTCTTGCCTTCTAACCACAATATTGAGGGGTCGAGTCTCTTTCTGATCGTTTAATTTCATTAGCTCAGCTAATTTGGAAATGTTCGCAAATTCCCGAAATAAGGCTTTGTTCTTGTTGCATTGAAAAGCTTGGACATTGTTATGCAACTTTGATAATCAAGGACTGCGAGGCCTGAGAGATATTGTTTCTGATTCTGCATCGCAAGATGGAGTGATAGAGTGTCTTCGTACTTGTTAAATATCACTAACTTTCCTCATTCAGACAGGTTCACAATTTTGATGTCTATTGTTGCAAAGCAAAGTCTGTATGATGTCATATAGGTCCAGATGATGTAGACTGCGTGGCCTAATGGATAAGGCGTCTGACTTCAAATCAGAAGATTAAGGGTTTGAGTCCCTTCGTGGTTGTTTAAATTGAATAGCTCAATTCATTTGGAAATGAAAAGCTAGGAGATTGTTATGCAACTTTAATAATCTTAAGACTTTGAGGCCTGAGAAACATTGTGTTTGATTCTGTATCACAAGATTGAAGGATCGAGTCTCTTCGTACTTGTCAAAACTCACCATCTTTCCTCATTCGGACAGGTCCAAAATGTTGATGTCTATTGTTGCAAAGCAAAGTCTGTATGATGTCATATAGCAGAAACTTGAGTAGACATCCTGGAATAGTTGAAAAGGCACTTGCCTTCTAACCACAATATTGAGGGGTCGAGTCTCTTTGTGATCGTTTAATTTCATTAGCTCAGCTAATTTGGAAATGTTCGCAAATTCCCGAAATAAGGCTTTGTTCTTGTTGCATTGAAAAGCTTGGACATTGTTATGCAACTTTGATAATCAAGGACTGCGAGGCCTGAGAGATATTGTTTCTGATTCTGCATCGCAAGATGGAGTGATAGAGTGTCTTCGTACTTGTTAAATATCACTAACTTTCCTCATTCAGACAGGTTCACAATTTTGATGTCTATTGTTGCAAAGCAAAGTCTGTATGATGTCATATAGGTCAAGATGATGTAGACTGCGTGGCCTAATGGATAAGGCGTCTGACTTCGAATCAGAAGATTAATGGTTCGAGTCCATTCGTGGTTGTTTGAATTGAATAGCTCAATTCATTTGGAAATGAAAAGCTAGGAGATTGTTATGCAACTTTAATAATCTTAAGACTTTGAGGCCTGAGAAACATTGTGTTTGATTCTGTATCACAAGATTGAAGGATCGAGTCTCTTCGTACTTGTCAAAAATAACCATCTTTCCTCATTCGGACAGGTTCAAAATGTTGATGTCTATTGTTGCAAAGCAAAGTCTGTATGATGTCATATAGCAGAAACTTGAGTAGACATCCTGGAATAGTTGAAAAGGCGCTTGCCTTCTAACCACAATATTGAGGGGTCGAGTCTCTTTGTGATCGTTTAATTTCATTAGCTCAGCTAATTTGGAAATGTTCGCAAATTCCCGAAATAAGGCTTTGTTCTTGTTGCATTGAAAAGCTTGGACATTGTTATGCAACTTTGATAATCAAGGACTGCGAGGCCTGAGAGATATTGTTTCTGATTCTGCATCGCAAGATGGAGTGATAGAGTGTCTTCGTACTTGTTAAATATCACTAACTTTCCTCATTCAGACAGGTTCACAATTTTGATGTCTATTGTTGCAAAGCAAAGTCTGTACGATGTCATATAGGTCCAGATGATGTAGACTGCGTGGCCTAATGGATAAGGCGTCTGAATTCGAATCAGAAGATTAAGGTTTCGAGTCCCTTCGTGGTTGTTTAAATTGAATAGCTCAATTCATTTGGAAATGAAAAGCTAGGAGATTGTTATGCAACTTTAATAATCTTAAGACTTTGAGGCCTGAGAAACATTGTGTTTGATTCTGTATCACAAGATTGAAGGATCGAGTCTCTTCGTACTTGTCAAAACTCACCATCTTTCCTCATTCGGACAGGTCCAAAATGTTGATGTCTATTGTTGCAAAGCAAAGTCTGTATGATGTCATATAGCAGAAACTTGAGTAGACATCCTGGAATAGTTGAAAAGGCACTTGCCTTCTAACCACAATATTGAGGGGTCGAGTCTCTTTGTGATCGTTTAATTTCATTAGCTCAGCTAATTTGGAAATGTTCGCAAATTCCCGAAATAAGGCTTTGTTCTTGTTGCATTGAAAAGCTTGGACATTGTTATGCAACTTTGATAATCAAGGACTGCGAGGCCTGAGAGATATTGTTTCTGATTCTGCATCGCAAGATGGAGTGATAGAGTGTCTTCGTACTTGTTAAATATCACTAACTTTCCTCATTCAGACAGGTTCACAATTTTGATGTCTATTGTTGCAAAGCAAAGTCTGTATGATGTCATATAGGTCAAGACGATGTGGACTGCGTGGCCTAATGGATAAGGAGTCTGACTTCGAATCAGAAGATTAATGGTTGGAGTCCATTCGTGGTTGTTTGAATTGAATAGCTCAATTCATTTGGAAATGAAAAGCTAGGAGATTGTTATGCAACTTTAATAATCTTAAGACTTTGAGGCCTGAGAAACATTGTGTTTGATTCTGTATCACAAGATTGAAGGATCGAGTCTCTTCGTACTTGTCAAAAATAACCATCTTTCCTCATTCGGACAGGTTCAAAATGTTGATGTCTATTGTTGCAAAGCAAAGTCTGTATGATGTCATATAGCAGAAACTTGAGTAGACATCCTGGAATAGTTGAAAAGGCGCTTGCCTTCTAACCACAATATTGAGGGGTCGAGTCTCTTTGTGATCGTTTAATTTCATTAGCTCAGCTAATTTGGAAATGTTCGCAAATTCCCGAAATAAGGCTTTGTTCTTGTTGCATTGAAAAGCTTGGACATTGTTATGCAACTTTGATATTCAAGGACTGCGAGGCCTGAGAGATATTGTTTCTGATTCTGCATCGCAAGATGGAGTGATAGAGTGTCTTCGTACTTGTTAAATATCACTAACTTTCCTCATTCAGACAGGTTCACAATTTTGATGTCTATTGTTGCAAAGCAAAGTCTGTACGATGTCATATAGGTCCAGATGATGTAGACTGCGTGGCCTAATGGATAAGGCGTCTGACTTCGAATCAGAAGATTAAGGGTTCGAGTCCCTTCGTGGTTGTTTAAATTGAATAGCTCAATTCATTTGGAAATGAAAAGCTAGGAGATTGTTATGCAACTTTAATAATCTTAAGACTTTGAGGCCTGAGAAACATTGTGTTTGATTCTGTATCACAAGATTGAAGGATCGAGTCTCTTCGTACTTGTCAAAACTCACCATCTTTCCTCATTCGGACAGGTCCAAAATGTTGATGTCTATTGTTGCAAAGCAAAGTCTGTATGATGTCATATAGCAGAAACTTGAGTAGACATCCTGGAATAGTTGAAAAGGCACTTGCCTTCTAACCACAATATTGAGGGGTCGAGTCTCTTTGTGATCGTTTAATTTCATTAGCTCAGCTAATTTGGAAATGTTCGCAAATTCCCGAAATAAGGCTTTGTTCTTGTTGCATTGAAAAGCTTGGACATTGTTATGCAACTTTGATATTCAAGGACTGCGAGGCCTGAGAGATATTGTTTCTGATTCTGCATCGCAAGATGGAGTGATAGAATGTCTTCGTACTTGTTAAATATCACTAACTTTCCTCATTCAGACAGGTTCACAATTTTGATGTCTATTGTTGCAAAGCAAAGTCTGTATGATGTCATATAGGTCCATATGATGTAGACTGTGTGGCCTAATGGATAAGGCGTCTGACTTCGAATCAGAAGATCAAGGGTTTGAGTCCTTTGTGGTTGTTTAAATTGAATATCTCAATTCATTTGGAAATGAAAAGCTAGGAGATTGTTATGCAACTTTAATAATCTTAAGACTTTGAGGCCTGAGAAACATTGTGTTTGATTCTGTATCACAAGATTGAAGGATCGAGTCTCTTCGTACTTG
The DNA here is from genome assembly GCF_901001165.1 of Salmo trutta. Classification (NCBI taxonomy): domain Eukaryota; kingdom Metazoa; phylum Chordata; class Actinopteri; order Salmoniformes; family Salmonidae; genus Salmo; species Salmo trutta. The sequence continues at coordinate 43,161,981 of NC_042984.1, read as the reverse complement.
TCAAAAATCACCATCTTTCCTCATTCGGACAGGTTCAAAATGTTGATGTCTATTGTTGCAAAGCAAAGTCTGTATGATGTCATATAGCAGAAACTTGAGTAGACATCCTGGAATAGTTGAAAAGGCTCTTGCCTTCTAACCACAATATTGAGGGGTCGAGTCTCTTTCTGATCGTTTAATTTCATTAGCTCAGCTAATTTGGAAATGTTCGCAAATTCCCGAAATAAGGCTTTGTTCTTGTTGCATTGAAAAGCTTGGACATTGTTATGCAACTTTGATAATCAAGGACTGCGAGGCCTGAGAGATATTGTTTCTGATTCTGCATCGCAAGATGGAGTGATAGAGTGTCTTCGTACTTGTTAAATATCACTAACTTTCCTCATTCAGACAGGTTCACAATTTTGATGTCTATTGTTGCAAAGCAAAGTCTGTATGATGTCATATAGGTCCAGATGATGTAGACTGCGTGGCCTAATGGATAAGGCGTCTGACTTCAAATCAGAAGATTAAGGGTTTGAGTCCCTTCGTGGTTGTTTAAATTGAATAGCTCAATTCATTTGGAAATCTAAAGAATTTCCTGAAATAAGGCATTGTTCTTGTTTCTTTGAAAAGCTAGGACATTGTTATGCAACTTTAATATTCTTAAGACTTCGAGGCCTGAGAAACATTGTGTTTGATTCTGTATCACAAGATTGAAGGATCGAGTCTCTTCGTACTTGTCAAAAATCACAATCTTTCCTCATTTGGACAGGTTCAAAATGTTGATGTCTATTGTTGGAAAGCAAAGTCTGAATGATGTCATATTGGAGAAACTTGACTAGACAGCCTGTCATAGTGGATAAGGTGCTTACATTCTAATTACAATATTGACGGGTCGAGTCTCTTCGTGATTGTTTAATTTCATTAGCACAGCTAATTTGGAAATGTTCTTAGTTTCCTGAAATAAGGCTTTGTTCTTGTTGCATTGAAAAGCTCGGACATTGTTATTCAACTTTAATAATCAAGGACTGCGAGGCCTGAGAGATATTGTGTCTGATTCTGCATCGCAAGATGGAGTGATAGAGTGTCTTCGTACTTGTTAAATATCACTAGCTTTCCTCATTCAGACAGGTTCACAATTTTGATGTCTATTGTTGCAAAGCAAAGTCTGTATGATGTCATATAGTTCTATATAAAGCAGACTGCGTGGCCTAATGGATAAGGCGTCTGACTTCGAATCAGAAGATTGAGGGTTCGAGTCCCTTCGTGGTTGTTTAAATTGAATAGCTCAAATCATTTGGAAATGAAAAGCTAGGAGATTGTTATGCAACTTTAATAATCTTAAGACTTTGAGGCCTGAGAAACATGATCGTTTAATTTCATTAGCTCAGCTAATTTGGAAATGTTCGCAAATTCCCGAAATAAGGCTTTGTTCTTGTTGCATTGAAAAGCTTGGACATTGTTATGCAACTTTGATAATCAAGGACTGCGAGGCCTGAGAGATATTGTTTCTGATTCTGCATCGCAAGATGGAGTGATAGAGTGTCTTCGTACTTGTTAAATATCACTAACTTTCCTCATTCAGACAGGTTCACAATTTTGATGTCTATTGTTGCAAAGCAAAGTCTGTATGATGTCATATAGGTCCAGATGATGTAGACTGTGTGGCCTAATGGATAAGGCGTCTGACTTCGAATCAGAAGATTAAGGGTTTGAGTCCCTTCGTGGTTGTTTAAATTGAATAGCTCAATTCATTTGGAAATGTAAAGAATTTCCTGAAATAAGGCATTGTTCTTGTTTCTTTGAAAAGCTAGGACATTGTTATGCAACTTTAATATTCTTAAGACTTCGAGGCCTGAGAAACATTGTGTTTGATTCTGTATCACAAGATTGAAGGATCGAGTCTCTTCGTACTTGTCAAAAATCACAATCTTTCCTCATTTGGACAGGTTCAAAATGTTGATGTCTATTGTTGGAAAGCAAAGTCTGAATGATGTCATATTGGAGAAACTTGACTAGACAGCCTGTCATAGTGGATAAGGTGCTTACATTCTAATTACAATATTGACGGGTCGAGTCTCTTCGTGATTGTTTAATTTCATTAGCACAGCTAATTTGGAAATGTTCTTAGTTTCCTGAAATAAGGCTTTGTTCTTGTTGCATTGAAAAGCTCGGACATTGTTATTCAACTTTAATAATCAAGGACTGCGAGGCCTGAGAGATATTGTGTCTGATTCTGCATCGCAAGATGGAGTGATAGAGTGTCTTTGTACTTGTTAAATATCACTAGCTTTCCTCATTCAGACAGGTTCACAATTTTGATGTCTATTGTTGCAAAGCAAAGTCTGTATGATGTCATATAGTTCTATATAAAGCAGACTGCGTGGCCTAATGGATAAGGCGTCTGACTTCGAATCAGAAGATTGAGGTTTCGAGTCCCTTCGTGGTTGTTTAAATTGAATAGCTCAATTCATTTGGAAATGTTAAAAATTTCCTGAAATAAGGCGTTATTCTTGTTTCTTGGAAAAGCTAGGACATTGTTATGCAACTTTAATAATCTTAAGACTTCGAGGCCTGAGAAACATTGTGTTTGATTCTGTATCACAAGATTGAAGGAGCGAGTCTCTTCGTACTTGTCAAAAATCACCAACTTTCCTCATTCGGACAGGTTCAAAATGTTGATGTCTATTGTTGGAAAGCAAAGTCTGTATGATGTCATATTGGAGAAACTTGAGTAGACAGCCTGTCATAGTGGATAAGGCGATTACATTCTAATTACAATATTGACGGGTCTAGTCTCTTCGTGATTGTTTAATTTCATTAGCACAGCTAATTTGGAAATGTTCTTAGTTTCCCGAAATAAGGCTTTGTTCTTGTTGCATTGAAAAGCTCGGACGTTCGAGTCCCTTCGTGGTTGTTTAAATTGAATAGCACAATTCATTTGGAAATGAAAAGCTAGGAGATTGTTATGCAACTTTAATAATCTTAAGACTTTGAGGCCTGAGAAACATTGTGTTTGATTCTGTATCACAAGATTGAAGGATCGAGTCTCTTCGTACTTGTCAAAAATCACCATCTTTCCTCATTCGGACAGGTTCAAAATGTTGATGTCTATTGTTGCAAAGCAAAGTCTGTATGATGTCATATAGCAGAAACTTGAGTAGACATCCTGGAATAGTTGAAAAGGCTCTTGCCTTCTAACCACAATATTGAGGGGTCGAGTCTATTTCTGATCGTTTAATTTCATTAGCTCAGCTAATTTGGAAATGTTCGCAAATTCCCGAAATAAGGCTTTGTTCTTGTTGCATTGAAAAGCTTGGACATTGTTATGCAACTTTGATAATCAAGGACTGCGAGGCCTGAGAGATATTGTTTCTGATTCTGCATCGCAAGATGGAGTGATAGAGTGTCTTCGTACTTGTTAAATATCACTAACTTTCCTCATTCAGACAGGTTCACAATTTTGATGTCTATTGTTGCAAAGCAAAGTCTGTATGATGTCATATAGGTCCAGATGATGTAGACTGCGTGGCCTAATGGATAAGGCGTCTGACTTCGAATCAGAAGATTAAGGGTTCGAGTCCCTTCGTGGTTGTTTAAATTGAATAGCTCAATTCATTTGGAAATGTTAAAAATTTCCTGAAATAAGGCGTTATTCTTGTTTCTTGGAAAAGCTAGGACATTGTTATGCAACTTTAATAATCTTAAGACTTCGAGGCCTGAGAAACATTGTGTTTGATTCTGTATCACAAGATTGAAGGAGCGAGTCTCTTCGTACTTGTCAAAAATCACCAACTTTCCTCATTCGGACAGGTTCAAAATGTTGATGTCTATTGTTGGAAAGCAAAGTCTGTATGATGTCATATTGGAGAAACTTGAGTAGACAGCCTGTCATAGTGGATAAGGCGATTACATTCTAATTACAATATTGACGGGTCTAGTCTCTTCGTGATTGTTTAATTTCATTAGCACAGCTAATTTGGAAATGTTCTTAGTTTCCCGAAATAAGGCTTTGTTCTTGTTGCATTGAAAAGCTCGGACGTTCGAGTCCCTTCGTGGTTGTTTAAATTGAATAGCACAAATCATTTGGAAATGAAAAGCTAGGAGATTGTTATGCAACTTTAATAATCTTAAGACTTTGAGGCCTGAGAAACATTGTGTTTGATTCTGTATCACAAGATTGAAGGATCGAGTCTCTTCGTACTTGTCAAAAATCACAATCTTTCCTCATTTGGACAGGTTCAAAATGTTGATGTCTATTGTTGGAAAGCAAAGTCTGAATGATGTCATATTGGAGAAACTTGACTAGACAGCCTGTCATAGTGGATAAGGTGCTTACATTCTAATTACAATATTGACGGGTCGAGTCTCTTCGTGATTGTTTAATTTCATTAGCACAGCTAATTTGGAAATGTTCTTAGTTTCCTGAAATAAGGCTTTGTTCTTGTTGCATTGAAAAGCTCGGACATTGTTATTCAACTTTAATAATCAAGGACTGCGAGGCCTGAGAGATATTGTGTCTGATTCTGCATCGCAAGATGGAGTGATAGAGTGTCTTCGTACTTGTTAAATATCACTAGCTTTCCTCATTCAGACAGGTTCACAATTTTGATGTCTATTGTTGCAAAGCAAAGTCTGTATGATGTCATATAGTTCTATATAAAGCAGACTGAGTGGCCTAATGGATAAGGCGTCTGACTTGGAATCAGAAGATTGAGGGTTCGAGTCCCTTCGTGGTTGTTTAAATTGAATAGCTCAATTCATTTGGAAATGTTAAAAATTTCCTGAAATAAGGCGTTATTCTTGTTTCTTGGAAAAGCTAGGACATTGTTATGCAACTTTAATAATCTTAAGACTTCGAGGCCTGAGAAACATTGTGTTTGATTCTGTATCACAAGATTGAAGGAGCGAGTCTCTTCGTACTTGTCAAAAATCACCAACTTTCCTCATTCGGACAGGTTCAAAATGTTGATGTCTATTGTTGGAAAGCAAAGTCTGTATGATGTCATATTGGAGAAACTTGAGTAGACAGCCTGTCATAGTGGATAAGGCGATTACATTCTAATTACAATATTGACGGGTCTAGTCTCTTCGTGATTGTTTAATTTCATTAGCACAGCTAATTTGGAAATGTTCTTAGTTTCCCGAAATAAGGCTTTGTTCTTGTTGCATTGAAAAGCTCGGACGTTCGAGTCCCTTCGTGGTTGTTTAAATTGAATAGCACAATTCATTTGGAAATGAAAAGCTAGGAGATTGTTATGCAACTTTAATAATCTTAAGACTTTGAGGCCTGAGAAACATTGTGTTTGATTCTGTATCACAAGATTGAAGGATCGAGTCTCTTCGTACTTGTCTAAAATCACCATCTTTCCTCATTCGGACAGGTTCAAAATGTTGATGTCTATTGTTGCAAAGCAAAGTCTGTATGATGTCATATAGCAGAAACTTGAGTAGACATCCTGGAATAGTTGAAAAGGCGCTTGCCTTCTAACCACAATATTGAGGGGTCGAGTCTCTTTGTGATCGTTTAATTTCATTAGCTCAGCTAATTTGGAAATGTTCGCAAATTCCCGAAATAAGGCTTTGTTCTTGTTGCATTGAAAAGCTTGGACATTGTTATGCAACTTTGATAATCAAGGACTGCGAGGCCTGAGAGATATTGTTTCTGATTCTGCATCGCAAGATGGAGTGATAGAGTGTCTTCGTACTTGTTAAATATCACTAACTTTCCTCATTCAGACAGGTTCACAATTTTGATGTCTATTGTTGCAAAGCAAAGTCTGTATGATGTCATATAGGTCCATATGATGTAGACTGTGTGGCCTAATGGATAAGGCGTCTGACTTCGAATCAGAAGATCAAGGGTTTGAGTCCTTTCGTGGTTGTTTAAATTGAATATCTCAATTCATTTGGAAATGAAAAGCTAGGAGATTGTTATGCATCTTTAATAATCTTAAGACTTTGAGGCCTGAGAAACATTGTGTTTGATTCTGTATCACAAGATTGAAGGATCGAGTCTCTTCGTACTTGTCAAAAATCACCATCTTTCCTCATTCGGACAGGTTCAAAATGTTGATGTCTATTGTTGCAAAGCAAAGTCTGTATGATGTCATATAGCAGAAACTTGAGTAGACATCCTGGAATAGTTGAAAAGGCTCTTGCCTTCTAACCACAATATTGAGGGGTCGAGTCTCTTTCTGATCGTTTAATTTCATTAGCTCAGTTAATTTGGAAATGTTCGCAAATTCCCGAAATAAGGCTTTGTTCTTGTTGCATTGAAAAGCTTGGACATTGTTATGCAACTTTGATAATCAAGGACTGCGAGGCCTGAGAGATATTGTTTCTGATTCTGCATCGCAAGATGGAGTGATAGAGTGTCTTCGTACTTGTTAAATATCACTAACTTTCCTCATTCAGACAGGTTCACAATTTTGATGTCTATTGTTGCAAAGCAAAGTCTGTATGATGTCATATAGGTCCAGATGATGTAGACTGCGTGGCCTAATGGATAAGGCGTCTGACTTCGAATCAGAAGATTAAGGGTTTGAGTCCCTTCGTGGTTGTTTAAATTGAATAGCTCAATTCATTTGGAAATGTAAAGAATTTCCTGAAATAAGGCATTGTTCTTGTTTCTTTGAAAAGCTAGGACATTGTTATGCAGCTTTAATATTCTTAAGACTTCGAGGCCTGAGAAACATTGTGTTTGATTCTGTATCACAAGATTGAAGGATCGAGTCTCTTATTTCTTGTCAAAAATCACAATCTTTCCTCATTTGGACAGGTTCAAAATGTTGATGTCTATTGTTGGAAAGCAAAGTCTGAATGATGTCATATTGGAGAAACTTGACTAGACAGCCTGTCATAGTGGATAAGGTGCTTACATTCTAATTACAATATTGACGGGTCGAGTCTCTTCGTGATTGTTTAATTTCATTAGCACAGCTAATTTGGAAATGTTCTTAGTTTCCTGAAATAAGGCTTTGTTCTTGTTGCATTGAAAAGCTCGGACATTGTTATTCAACATTAATAATCAAGGACTGCGAGGCCTGAGAGATATTGTGTCTGATTCTGCATCGCAAGATGGAGTGATAGAGTGTCTTCGTACTTGTTAAATATCACTAGCTTTCCTCATTCAGACAGGTTCACAATTTTGATGTCTATTGTTGCAAAGCAAAGTCTGTATGATGTCATATAGTTCTATATAAAGCGGACTGCGTGGCCTAATGGATAAGGCGTCTGACTTCGAATCAGAAGATTGAAGGTTCGAGTCCCTTCGTGGTTGTTTAAATTGAATAGCTCAATTCATTTGGAAATGTTAAAAATTTCCTGAAATAAGGCGTTATTCTTGTTTCTTGGAAAAGCTAGGACATTGTTATGCAACTTTAATAATCTTAAGACTTCGAGGCCTGAGAAACATTGTGTTTGATTCTGTATCACAAGATTGAAGGAGCGAGTCTCTTCGTACTTGTCAAAAATCACCAACTTTCCTCATTCGGACAGGTTCAAAATGTTGATGTCTATTGTTGGAAAGCAAAGTCTGTATGATGTCATATTGGAGAAACTTGAGTAGACAGCCTGTCATAGTGGATAAGGCGATTACATTCTAATTACAATATTGACGGGTCTAGTCTCTTCGTGATTGTTTAATTTCATTAGCACAGCTAATTTGGAAATGTTCTTAGTTTCCCGAAATAAGGCTTTGTTCTTGTTGCATTGAAAAGCTCGGACGTTCGAGTCCCTTCGTGGTTGTTTAAATTGAATAGCACAATTCATTTGGAAATGAAAAGCTAGGAGATTGTTATGCAACTTTAATAATCTTAAGACTTTGAGGCCTGAGAAACATTGTGTTTGATTCTGTATCACAAGATTGAAGGATCGAGTCTCTTCGTACTTGTCTAAAATCACCATCTTTCCTCATTCGGACAGGTTCAAAATGTTGATGTCTATTGTTGCAAAGCAAAGTCTGTATGATGTCATATAGCAGAAACTTGAGTAGACATCCTGGAATAGTTGAAAAGGCGCTTGCCTTCTAACCACAATATTGAGGGGTCGAGTCTCTTTGTGATCGTTTAATTTCATTAGCTCAGCTAATTTGGAAATGTTCGCAAATTCCCGAAATAAGGCTTTGTTCTTGTTGCATTGAAAAGCTTGGACATTGTTATGCAACTTTGATAATCAAGGACTGCGAGGCCTGAGAGATATTGTTTCTGATTCTGCATCGCAAGATGGAGTGATAGAGTGTCTTCGTACTTGTTAAATATCACTAACTTTCCTCATTCAGACAGGTTCACAATTTTGATGTCTATTGTTGCAAAGCAAAGTCTGTATGATGTCATATAGATCCATGTGATGTAGACTTTGTGGCCTAATGGATAAGGCGTCTGACTTCGAATCAGAAGATCAAGGGTTTGAGTTCTTTTCGTGGTTGTTTAAATTGAATATCTCAATTCATTTGGAAATGAAAAGCTAGGAGATTGTTATGCAACTTTAATAATCTTAAGACTTTGAGGCCTGAGAAACATTGTGTTTGATTCTGTATCACAAGATTGAAGGATCGAGTCTCTTCGTACTTGTCAAAAATCACCATCTTTCCTCATTCGGACAGGTTCAAAATGTTGATGTCTATTGTTGCAAAGCAAAGTCTGTATGATGTCATATAGCAGAAACTTGAGTAGACATCCTGGAATAGTTGAAAAGGCTCTTGCCTTCTAACCACAATATTGAGGGGTCGAGTCTCTTTCTGATCGTTTAATTTCATTAGCTCAGCTAATTTGGAAATGTTCGCAAATTCCCGAAATAAGGCTTTGTTCTTGTTGCATTGAAAAGCTTGGACATTGTTATGCAACTTTGATAATCAAGGACTGCGAGGCCTGAGAGATATTGTTTCTGATTCTGCATCGCAAGATGGAGTGATAGAGTGTCTTCGTACTTGTTAAATATCACTAACTTTCCTCATTCAGACAGGTTCACAATTTTGATGTCTATTGTTGCAAAGCAAAGTCTGTATGATGTCATATAGGTCCAGATGATGTAGACTGCGTGGCCTAATGGATAAGGCGTCTGACTTCGAATCAGAAGATTAAGGGTTTGAGTCCCTTCGTGGTTGTTTAAATTGAATAGCTCAATTCATTTGGAAATGTAAAGAATTTCGTGAAATAAGGCATTGTTCTTGTTTCTTTGAAAAGCTAGGACATTGTTATGCAACTTTAATATTCTTAAGACTTCGAGGCCTGAGAAACATTGTGTTTGATTCTGTATCACAAGATTGAAGGATCGAGTCTCTTCGTACTTGTCAAAAATCACAATCTTTCCTCATTTGGACAGGTTCAAAATGTTGATGTCTATTGTTGGAAAGCAAAGTCTGAATGATGTCATATTGGAGAAACTTGACTAGACAGCCTGTCATAGTGGATAAGGTGCTTACATTCTAATTACAATATTGACGGGTCGAGTCTCTTCGTGATTGTTTAATTTCATTAGCACAGCTAATTTGGAAATGTTCTTAGTTTCCTGAAATAAGTCTTTGTTCTTGTTGCATTGAAAAGCTCGGACATTGTTATTCAACTTTAATAATCAAGGACTGCGAGGCCTGAGAGATATTGTGTCTGATTCTGCATCGCAAGACGGAGTGATAGAGTGTCTTCGTACTTGTTAAATATCACTAGCTTTCCTCATTCAGACAGGTTCACAATTTTGATGTCTATTGTTGCAAAGCAAAGTCTGTATGATGTCATATAGGTCCAGATGATGTAGACTGCGTGGCCTAATGGATAAGGCGTCTGACTTCGAATCAGAAGATTAAGGGTTTGAGTCCCTTCGTGGTTGTTTAAATTGAATAGCTCAATTCATTTGGAAATGTAAAGAATTTCCTGAAATAAGGCATTGTTCTTGTTTCTTTGAAAAGCTAGGACATTGTTATGCAACTTTAATATTCTTAAGACTTCGAGGCCTGAGAAACATTGTGTTTGATTCTGTATCACAAGATTGAAGGATCGAGTCTCTTCGTACTTGTCAAAAATCACAATCTTTCCTCATTTGGACAGGTTCAAAATGTTGATGTCTATTGTTGGAAAGCAAAGTCTGAATGATGTCATATTGGAGAAACTTGACTAGACAGCCTGTCATAGTGGATAAGGTGCTTACATTCTAATTACAATATTGACGGGTCGAGTCTCTTCGTGATTGTTTAATTTCATTAGCACAGCTAATTTGGAAATGTTCTTAGTTTCCTGAAATAAGTCTTTGTTCTTGTTGCATTGAAAAGCTCGGACATTGTTATTCAACTTTAATAATCAAGGACTGCGAGGCCTGAGAGATATTGTGTCTGATTCTGCATCGCAAGATGGAGTGATAGAGTGTCTTCGTACTTGTTAAATATCACTAGCTTTCCTCATTCAGACAGGTTCACAATTTTGATGTCTATTGTTGCAAAGCAAAGTCTGTATGATGTCATATAGGTCCAGATGATGTAGACTGCTTGGCCTAATGGATAAGGCGTCTGACTTCGAATCAGAAGATTAAGGGTTTGAGTCCCTTCGTGGTTGTTTAAATTGAATAGCTCAATTCATTTGGAAATGTAAAGAATTTCCTGAAATAAGGCATTGTTCTTGTTTCTTTGAAAAGCTAGGACATTGTTATGCAACTTTAATATTCTTAAGACTTCGAGGCCTGAGAAACATTGTGTTTGATTCTGTATCACAAGATTGAAGGATCGAGTCTCTTATTTCTTGTCAAAAATCACAATCTTTCCTCATTTGGACAGGTTCAAAATGTTGATGTCTATTGTTGGAAAGCAAAGTCTGAATGATGTCATATTGGAGAAACTTGACTAGACAGCCTGTCATAGTGGATAAGGTGCTTACATTCTAATTACAATATTGACGGGTCGAGTCTCTTCGTGATTGTTTAATTTCATTAGCACAGCTAATTTGGAAATGTTCTTAGTTTCCTGAAATAAGGCTTTGTTCTTGTTGCATTGAAAAGCTCGGACATTGTTATTCAACATTAATAATCAAGGACTGCGAGGCCTGAGAGATATTGTGTCTGATTCTGCATCGCAAGATGGAGTGATAGAGTGTCTTCGTACTTGTTAAATATCACTAGCTTTCCTCATTCAGACAGGTTCACAATTTTGATGTCTATTGTTGCAAAGCAAAGTCTGTATGATGTCATATAGTTCTATATAAAGTGGACTGCGTGGCCTAATGGATAAGGCGTCTGACTTCGAATCAGAAGATTGAAGGTTCGAGTCCCTTCGTGGTTGTTTAAATTGAATAGCTCAATTCATTTGGAAATGTTAAAAATTTCCTGAAATAAGGCGTTATTCTTGTTTCTTGGAAAAGCTAGGACATTGTTATGCAACTTTAATAATCTTAAGACTTCGAGGCCTGAGAAACATTGTGTTTGATTCTGTATCACAAGATTGAAGGAGCGAGTCTCTTCGTACTTGTCAAAAATCACCAACTTTCCTCATTCGGACAGGTTCAAAATGTTGATGTCTATTGTTGGAAAGCAAAGTCTGTATGATGTCATATTGGAGAAACTTGAGTAGACAGCCTGTCATAGTGGATAAGGCGATTACATTCTAATTACAATATTGACGGGTCTAGTCTCTTCGTGATTGTTTAATTTCATTAGCACAGCTAATTTGGAAATGTTCTTAGTTTCCCGAAATAAGGCTTTGTTCTTGTTGCATTGAAAAGCTCGGACGTTCGAGTCCCTTCGTGGTTGTTTAAATTGAATAGCACAATTCATTTGGAAATGAAAAGCTAGGAGATTGTTATGCAACTTTAATAATCTTAAGACTTTGAGGCCTGAGAAACATTGTGTTTGATTCTGTATCACAAGATTGAAGGATCGAGTCTCTTCGTACTTGTCTAAAATCACCATCTTTCCTCATTCGGACAGGTTCAAAATGTTGATGTCTATTGTTGCAAAGCAAAGTCTGTATGATGTCATATAGCAGAAACTTGAGTAGACATCCTGGAATAGTTGAAAAGGCGCTTGCCTTCTAACCACAATATTGAGGGGTCGAGTCTCTTTGTGATCGTTTAATTTCATTAGCTCAGCTAATTTGGAAATGTTCGCAAATTCCCGAAATAAGGCTTTGTTCTTGTTGCATTGAAAAGCTTGGACATTGTTATGCAACTTTGATAATCAAGGACTGCGAGGCCTGAGAGATATTGTTTCTGATTCTGCATCGCAAGATGGAGTGATAGAGTGTCTTCGTACTTGTTAAATATCACTAACTTTCCTCATTCAGACAGGTTCACAATTTTGATGTCTATTGTTGCAAAGCAAAGTCTGTATGATGTCATATAGATCCATGTGATGTAGACTTTGTGGCCTAATGGATAAGGCGTCTGACTTCGAATCAGAAGATCAAGGGTTTGAGTTCTTTTCGTGGTTGTTTAAATTGAATATCTCAATTCATTTGGAAATGAAAAGCTAGGAGATTGTTATGCAACTTTAATAATCTTAAGACTTTGAGGCCTGAGAAACATTGTGTTTGATTCTGTATCACAAGATTGAAGGATCGAGTCTCTTCGTACTTGTCAAAAATCACCATCTTTCCTCATTCGGACAGGTTCAAAATGTTGATGTCTATTGTTGCAAAGCAAAGTCTGTATGATGTCATATAGCAGAAACTTGAGTAGACATCCTTGAATAGTTGAAAAGGCGCTTGCCTTCTAACCACAATATTGAGGGGTCGAGTCTCTTTGTGATCGTTTAATTTCATTAGCTCAGCTAATTTGGAAATGTTCGCAAATTCCCGAAATAAGGCTTTGTTCTTGTTGCATTGAAAAGCTTGGACATTGTTATGCAACTTTGATAATCAAGGACTGCGAGGCCTGAGAGATATTGTTTCTGATTCTGCATCGCAAGATGGAGTGATAGAGTGTCTTCGTACTTGTTAAATATCACTAACTTTCCTCATTCAGACAGGTTCACAATTTTGATGTCTATTGTTGCAAAGCAAAGTCTGTATGATGTCATATAGGTCCATATGATGTAGACTGTGTGGCCTAATGGATAAGGCGTCTGACTTCGAATCAGAAGATCAAGGGTTTGAGTCCTTTCGTGGTTGTTTAAATTGAATATCTCAATTCATTTGGAAATGAAAAGCTAGGAGATTGTTATGCAACTTTAATAATCTTAAGACTTTGAGGCCTGAGAAACATTGTGTTTGATTCTGTATCACAAGATTGAAGGATCGAGTCTCTTCGTACTTGTCAAAAATCACCATCTTTCCTCATTCGGACAGGTTCAAAATGTTGATGTCTATTGTTGCAAAGCAAAGTCTGTATGATGTCATATAGCAGAAACTTGAGTAGACATCCTGGAATAGTTGAAAAGGCTCTTGCCTTCTAACCACAATATTGAGGGGTCGAGTCTCTTTCTGATCGTTTAATTTCATTAGCTCAGCTAATTTGGAAATGTTCGCAAATTCCCGAAATAAGGCTTTGTTCTTGTTGCATTGAAAAGCTTGGACATTGTTATGCAACTTTGATAATCAAGGACTGCGAGGCCTGAGAGATATTGTTTCTGATTCTGCATCGCAAGATGGAGTGATAGAGTGTCTTCGTACTTGTTAAATATCACTAACTTTCCTCATTCAGACAGGTTCACAATTTTGATGTCTATTGTTGCAAAGCAAAGTCTGTATGATGTCATATAGGTCCAGATGATGTAGACTGCGTGGCCTAATGGATAAGGCGTCTGACTTCGAATCAGAAGATTAAGGGTTTGAGTCCCTTCGTGGTTGTTTAAATTGAATAGCTCAATTCATTTGGAAATGTAAAGAATTTCGTGAAATAAGGCATTGTTCTTGTTTCTTTGAAAAGCTAGGACATTGTTATGCAACTTTAATATTCTTAAGACTTCGAGGCCTGAGAAACATTGTGTTTGATTCTGTATCACAAGATTGAAGGATCGAGTCTCTTCGTACTTGTCAAAAATCACAATCTTTCCTCATTTGGACAGGTTCAAAATGTTGATGTCTATTGTTGGAAAGCAAAGTCTGAATGATGTCATATTGGAGAAACTTGACTAGACAGCCTGTCATAGTGGATAAGGTGCTTACATTCTAATTACAATATTGACGGGTCGAGTCTCTTCGTGATTGTTTAATTTCATTAGCACAGCTAATTTGGAAATGTTCTTAGTTTCCTGAAATAAGTCTTTGTTCTTGTTGCATTGAAAAGCTCGGACATTGTTATTCAACTTTAATAATCAAGGACTGCGAGGCCTGAGAGATATTGTGTCTGATTCTGCATCGCAAGACGGAGTGATAGAGTGTCTTCGTACTTGTTAAATATCACTAGCTTTCCTCATTCAGACAGGTTCACAATTTTGATGTCTATTGTTGCAAAGCAAAGTCTGTATGATGTCATATAGGTCCAGATGATGTAGACTGCGTGGCCTAATGGATAAGGCGTCTGACTTCGAATCAGAAGATTAAGGGTTTGAGTCCCTTCGTGGTTGTTTAAATTGAATAGCTCAATTCATTTGGAAATGTAAAGAATTTCCTGAAATAAGGCATTGTTCTTGTTTCTTTGAAAAGCTAGGACATTGTTATGCAACTTTAATATTCTTAAGACTTCGAGGCCTGAGAAACATTGTGTTTGATTCTGTATCACAAGATTGAAGGATCGAGTCTCTTCGTACTTGTCAAAAATCACAATCTTTCCTCATTTGGACAGGTTCAAAATGTTGATGTCTATTGTTGGAAAGCAAAGTCTGAATGATGTCATATTGGAGAAACTTGACTAGACAGCCTGTCATAGTGGATAAGGTGCTTACATTCTAATTACAATATTGACGGGTCGAGTCTCTTCGTGATTGTTTAATTTCATTAGCACAGCTAATTTGGAAATGTTCTTAGTTTCCTGAAATAAGTCTTTGTTCTTGTTGCATTGAAAAGCTCGGACATTGTTATTCAACTTTAATAATCAAGGACTGCGAGGCCTGAGAGATATTGTGTCTGATTCTGCATCGCAAGATGGAGTGATAGAGTGTCTTCGTACTTGTTAAATATCACTAGCTTTCCTCATTCAGACAGGTTCACAATTTTGATGTCTATTGTTGCAAAGCAAAGTCTGTATGATGTCATATAGGTCCAGATGATGTAGACTGCTTGGCCTAATGGATAAGGCGTCTGACTTCGAATCAGAAGATTAAGGGTTTGAGTCCCTTCGTGGTTGTTTAAATTGAATAGCTCAATTCATTTGGAAATGTAAAGAATTTCCTGAAATAAGGCATTGTTCTTGTTTCTTTGAAAAGCTAGGACATTGTTATGCAACTTTAATATTCTTAAGACTTCGAGGCCTGAGAAACATTGTGTTTGATTCTGTATCACAAGATTGAAGGATCGAGTCTCTTCGTACTTGTCAAAAATCACAATCTTTCCTCATTTGGACAGGTTCAAAATGTTGATGTCTATTGTTGGAAAGCAAAGTCTGAATGATGTCATATTGGAGAAACTTGACTAGACAGCCTGTCATAGTGGATAAGGTGCTTACATTCTAATTACAATATTGACGGGTCGAGTCTCTTCGTGATTGTTTAATTTCATTAGCACAGCTAATTTGGAAATGTTCTTAGTTTCCTGAAATAAGGCTTTGTTCTTGTTGCATTGAAAAGCTCGGACATTGTTATTCAACTTTAATAATCAAGGACTGCGAGGCCTGAGAGATATTGTGTCTGATTCTGCATCGCAAGATGGAGTGATAGAGTGTCTTCGTACTTGTTAAATATCACTAGCTTTCCTCATTCAGACAGGTTCACAATTTTGATGTCTATTGTTGCAAAGCAAAGTCTGTATGATGTCATATAGGTCCAGATGATGTAGACTGCGTGGCCTAATGGATAAGGCGTCTGACTTCGAATCAGAAGATTAAGGGTTTGAGTCCCTTCGTGGTTGTTTAAATTGAATAGCTCAATTCATTTGGAAATGTAAAGAATTTCCTGAAATAAGGCATTGTTCTTGTTTCTTTGAAAAGCTAGGACATTGTTATGCAACTTTAATATTCTTAAGACTTCGAGGCCTGAGAAACATTTTGTTTGATTCTGTATCACAAGATTGAAGGATCGAGTCTCTTCGTACTTGTCAAAAATCACAATCTTTCCTCATTTGGACAGGTTCAAAATGTTGATGTCTATTGTTGGAAAGCAAAGTCTGAATGATGTCATATTGGAGAAACTTGACTAGACAGCCTGTCATAGTGGATAAGGTGCTTACATTCTAATTACAATATTGACGGGTCGAGTCTCTTCGTGATTGTTTAATTTCATTAGCACAGCTAATTTGGAAATGTTCTTAGTTTCCTGAAATAAGTCTTTGTTCTTGTTGCATTGAAAAGCTCGGACATTGTTATTCAACTTTAATAATCAAGGACTGCGAGGCCTGAGAGATATTGTGTCTGATTCTGCATCGCAAGATGGAGTGATAGAGTGTCTTCGTACTTGTTAAATATCACTAGCTTTCCTCATTCAGACAGGTTCACAATTTTGATGTCTATTGTTGCAAAGCAAAGTCTGTATGATGTCATATAGGTCCAGATGATGTAGACTGCGTGGCCTAATGGATAAGGCGTCTGACTTCGAATCAGAAGATTAAGTGTTCGAGTCCCTCTGTGGTTGTTTAAATTGAATAGCTCAATTCATTTGGAAAGGTAAAGATTTTCCTGAAATAAGGCATTGTTCTTGTTTCTTTGAAAAGCTAGGACATTGTTATGCAACTTTAATATTCTTAAGACTTCGAGGCCTGAGAAACATTGTGTTTGATTCTGTATCACAAGATTGAAGGATCGAGTCTCTTCGTACTTGTCAAAAATCACCAACTTTCCTCATTTGGACAGGTTCAAAATGTTGATGTCTATTGTTGGAAAGCAAAGTCTAAATGATGTCATATTGGAGAAACTTGACTAGACAGCCTGTCATAGTGGATAAGGTGCTTACATTCTAATTACAATATTGACGGGTCGAGTCTCTTCGTGATTGTTTAATTTCATTAGCACAGCTAATTTGGAAATGTTCTTAGTTTCCTGAAATAAGGCTTTGTTCTTGTTGCATTGAAAAGCTCGGACGTTCGAGTCCCTTCGTGGTTGTTTAAATTGAATAGCACAATTCATTTGGAAATGAAAAGCTAGGAGATTGTTATGCAACTTTAATAATCTTAAGACTTTGAGGCCTGAGAAACATTGTGTTTGATTCTGTATCACAAGATTGAAGGATCGAGTCTCTTCGTACTTGTCAAAAATCACCATCTTTCCTCATTCGGACAGGTTCAAAATGTTGATGTCTATTGTTGCAAAGCAAAGTCTGTATGATGTCATATAGCAGAAACTTGAGTGGACATCCTGGAATAGTTGAAAAGGCGCTTGCCTTCTAACCACAATATTGAAGGGTCGAGTCTCTTTGTGATCGTTTAATTTCATTAGCTCAGCTAATTTGGAAATGTTCGCAAATTCCCGAAATAAGGCTTTGTTCTTGTTGCATTGAAAAGCTTGGACATTGTTATGCAACTTTGATAATCAAGGACTGCGAGGCCTGAGAGATATTGTTTCTGATTCTGCATCGCAAGATGGAGTGATAGAGTGTCTTCGTACTTGTTAAATATCACTAACTTTCCTCATTCAGACAGGTTCACAATTTTGATGTCTATTGTTGCAAAGCAAAGTCTGTACGATGTCATATAGGTCCAGATGATGTAGACTGCGTGGCCTAATGGATAAGGCGTCTGACTTTGAATCAGAAGATCAAGGGTTCGAGTCCCTTCGTGGTTGTTTAAATTGAATAGCTCAATTCATTTGGAAATGAAAAGCCAGGAGATTGTTATGCAACTTTAATGATCTTAAGACTTTGAGGCCTGAGAAACATTGTGTTTGATTCTGTATCACAAGATTGAAGGATCGAGTCTCTTCGTACTTGTCAAAAATCACCATCTTTCCTCCTTCGGACAGGTTCAAAATGTTGATGTCTATTGTTGCAAAGCAAAGTCTGTATGATGTCATATAGCAGAAACTTGAGTAGACATCCTGGAATAGTTGAAAAGGCGCTTGCCTTCTAACCACAATATTGAGGGGTCGAGTCTCTTTGTGATCGTTTAATTTCATTAGCTCAGCAAATTTGGAAATGTTCGCAAATTCCCGAAATAAGGCTTTGTTCTTGTTGCATTGAAAAGCTTGGACATTGTTATGCAACTTTGATAATCAAGGACTGCGAGGCCTGAGAGATATTGTTTCTGATTCTGCATAGCAAGATGGAGTGATAGAGTGTCTTCGTACTTGTTAAATATCACTAACTTTCCTCATTCAGACAGGTTCACAATTTTGATGTCTATTGTTGCAAAGCAAAGTCTGTATGATGTCATATAGTTCTATAGAAAGCAGACTGCATGGCCTAATGGATAAGGCGTCTGACTTCGAATCAGAAGATTGAGGGTTCGAGTCCCTTCGTGGTTGTTTAAATTGAATAGCTCAATTCATTTGGAAATGTTAAAAATTTCCTGAAATAAGGCGTTATTCTTGTTTCTTGGAAAAGCTAGGACATTGTTATGCAACTTTAATAGTCTTAAGACTTCGATGCCTGAGAAACATTGTGTTTGATTCTGTATCACAAGATTGAAGGAGCGAGTCTCTTCGTACTTGTCAAAAATCACCAACTTTCCTCATTCGGACAGGTTCAAAATGTTGATGTCTATTGTTGGAAAGCAAAGTCTGTATGATGTCATATTGGAGAAACTTGAGTAGACAGCCTGTCATAGTGGATAAGGCGATTACATTCTAATTACAATATTGACGGGTCTAGTCTCTTCGTGATTGTTTAATTTCATTAGCACAGCTAATTTGGAAATGTTCTTAGTTTCCCGAAATAAGGCTTTGTTCTTGTTGCATTGAAAAGCTCGGACGTTCGAGTCCCTTCGTGGTTGTTTAAATTGAATAGCACAATTCATTTGGAAATGAAAAGCTAGGAGATTGTTATGCAACTTTAATAATCTTAAGACTTTGAGGCCTGAGAAACATTGTGTTTGATTCTGTATCACAAGATTGAAGGATCGAGTCTCTTCGTACTTGTCAAAAATCACCATCTTTCCTCATTCGGACAGGTTCAAAATGTTGATGTCTATTGTTGCAAAGCAAAGTCTGTATGATGTCATATAGCAGAAACTTGAGTAGACATCCTGGAATAGTTGAAAAGGCTCTTGCCTTCTAACCACAATATTGAGGGGTCGAGTCTCTTTCTGATCGTTTAATTTCATTAGCTCAGCTAATTTGGAAATGTTCGCAAATTCCCGAAATAAGGCTTTGTTCTTGTTGCATTGAAAAGCTTGGACATTGTTATGCAACTTTAATAATCTTAAGACTTTGAGGCCTGAGAAACATTGTGTTTGATTCTGTATCACAAGATTGAAGGATCGAGTCTCTTCGTACTTGTCAAAAATCACCATCTTTCCTCATTCGGACAGGTTCAAAATGTTGATGTCTATTGTTGCAAAGCAAAGTCTGTATGATGTCATATAGCAGAAACTTGAGTAGACATCCTGGAATAGTTGAAAAGGCGCTTGCCTTCTAACCACAATATTGAGGGGTCGAGTCTCTTTGTGATCGTTTAATTTCATTAGCTCAGCTAATTTGGAAATGTTCGCAAATTCCCGAAATAAGGCTTTGTTCTTGTTGCATTGAAAAGCTTGGACATTGTTATGCAACTTTGATAATCAAGGACTGCGAGGCCTGAGAGATATTGTTTCTGATTCTGCATCGCAAGATGGAGTGATAGAGTGTCTTCGTACTTGTTAAATATCACTAACTTTCCTCATTCAGACAGGTTCACAATTTTGATGTCTATTGTTGCAAAGCAAAGTCTGTATGATGTCATATAGGTCCAGATGATGTAGACTGCGTGGCCTAATGGATAAGGCGTCTGACTTCGAATCAAGAAGATTAAGGGTTTGAGTCCCTTCGTGGTTGTTTAAATTGAATAGCTCAATTCATTTGGAAATGTAAAGAATTTCCTGAAATAAGGCATTGTTCTTGTTTCTTTGAAAAGCTAGGACATTGTTATGCAACTTTAATATTCTTAAGACTTCGAGGCCTGAGAAACATTGTGTTTGATTCTGTATCACAAGATTGAAGGATCGAGTCTCTTCGTACTTGTCAAAAATCACAATCTTTCCTCATTTGGACAGGTTCAAAATGTTGATGTCTATTGTTGGAAAGCA
Organism: Salmo trutta; assembly: GCF_901001165.1. Lineage (NCBI taxonomy): Eukaryota > Metazoa > Chordata > Actinopteri > Salmoniformes > Salmonidae > Salmo > Salmo trutta. The sequence continues at coordinate 43,141,781 of NC_042984.1, read as the reverse complement.
AAGTCTGAATGATGTCATATTGGAGAAACTTGACTAGACAGCCTGTCATAGTGGATAAGGTGCTTACATTCTAATTACAATATTGACGGGTCGAGTCTCTTCGTGATTGTTTAATTTCATTAGCACAGCTAATTTGGAAATGTTCTTAGTTTCCTGAAATAAGGCTTTGTTCTTGTTGCATTGAAAAGCTCGGACATTGTTATTCAACTTTAATAATCAAGGACTGCGAGGCCTGAGAGATATTGTGTCTGATTCTGCATCGCAAGATGGAGTGATAGAGTGTCTTCGTACTTGTTAAATATCACTAGCTTTCCTCATTCAGACAGGTTCACAATTTTGATGTCTATTGTTGCAAAGCAAAGTCTGTATGATGTCATAGAGTTCTATATAAAGCAGACTGCGTGGCCTAATGGATAAGGCGTCTGACTTCGAATCAGAAGATTGAGGGTTCGAGTCCCTTCGTGGTTGTTTAAATTGAATAGCTCAATTCATTTGGAAATGTTAAAAATTTCCTGAAATAAGGCGTTATTCTTGTTTCTAGGAAAAGCTAGGACATTGTTATGCAACTTTAATAATCTTAAGACTTCGAGGCCTGAGAAACATTGTGTTTGATTCTGTATCACAAGATTGAAGGAGCGAGTCTCTTCGTACTTGTCAAAAATCACCAACTTTCCTCATTCGGACAGGTTCAAAATGTTGATGTCTATTGTTGGAAAGCAAAGTCTGTATGATGTCATATTGGAGAAACTTGAGTAGACAGCCTGTCATAGTGGATAAGGCGATTACATTCTAATTACAATATTGACGGGTCTAGTCTCTTCGTGATTGTTTAATTTCATTAGCACAGCTAATTTGGAAATGTTCTTAGTTTCCCGAAATAAGGCTTTGTTCTTGTTGCATTGAAAAGCTCGGACGTTCGAGTCCCTTCGTGGTTGTTTAAATTGAATAGCACAATTCATTTGGAAATGAAAAGCTAGGAGATTGTTATGCAACTTTAATAATCTTAAGACTTTGAGGCCTGAGAAACATTGTGTTTGATTCTGTATCACAAGATTGAAGGATCGAGTCTCTTCGTACTTGTCAAAAATCACCATCTTTCCTCATTCGGACAGGTTCAAAATGTTGATGTCTATTGTTGCAAAGCAAAGTCTGTATGATGTCATATAGCAGAAACTTGAGTAGACATCCTGGAATAGTTGAAAAGGCGCTTGCCTTCTAACCACAATATTGAGGGGTCGAGTCTCTTTGTGATCGTTTAATTTCATTAGCTCAGCTAATTTGGAAATGTTCGCAAATTCCCGAAATAAGGCTTTGTTCTTGTTGCATTGAAAAGCTTGGACATTGTTATGCAACTTTGATAATCAAGGACTGCGAGGCCTGAGAGATATTGTTTCTGATTCTGCATCGCAAGATGGAGTGATAGAGTGTCTTCGTACTTGTTAAATATCACTAACTTTCCTCATTCAGACAGGTTCACAATTTTGATGTCTATTGTTGCAAAGCAAAGTCTGTACGATGTCATATAGGTCCAGATGATGTAGACTGCGTGGCCTAATGGATCAAGCGTCTGACTTCGAATCAGAAGATCAAGGGTTCGAGTCCCTTCGTGGTTGTTTAAATTGAATAGCTCAATTCATTTGGAAATGAAAAGCCAGGAGATTGTTATGCAACTTTAATAATCTTAAGACTTTGAGGCCTGAGAAACATTGTGTTTGATTCTGTATCACAAGATTGAAGGATCGAGTCTCTTCGTACTTGTCAAAAATCACCATCTTTCCTCCTTCGGACAGGTTCAAAATGTTGATATCTATTGTTGCAAAGCAAAGTCTGTATGATGTCATATAGCAGAAACTTGAGTAGACATCCTGGAATAGTTGAAAAGGCGCTTGCCTTCTAACCACAATATTGAGGGGTCGAGTCTCTTTGTGATCGTTTAATTTCATTAGCTCAGCAAATTTGGAAATGTTCTCAAATTCCCGAAATAAGGCTTTGTTCTTGTTGCATTGAAAAGCTTGGACATTGTTATGCAACTTTGATAATCAAGGACTGCGAGGCCTGAGAGATATTGTTTCTGATTCTGCATCGCAAGATGGAGTGATAGAGTGTCTTCGTACTTGTTAAATATCACTAACTTTCCTCATTCAGACAGGTTCACAATTTTGATGTCTATTGTTGCAAAGCAAAGTCTGTATGATGTCATATAGGTCCAGATGATGTAGACTGCGTGGCCTAATGGATAAGGCGTCTGACTTTGAATCAGAAGATTAAGGGTTCGAGTCCCTTCGTGGTTGTTTAAATTGAATAGCTCAATTCATTTGGAAATGAAAAGCCAGGAGATTGTTATGCAAATTTAATAATCTTAAGACTTTGAGGCCTGAGATACATTGTGTTTGATTCTGTATCACAAGATTGAAGGATCGAGTCTCTTCGTACTTGTCAAAAATCACCATCTTTCCTCCTTCGGACAGGTTCAAAATGTTGATGTCTATTGTTGCAAAGCAAAGTCTGTATGATGTCATATAGCAGAAACTTGAGTAGACATCCTGGAATAGTTGAAAAGGCGCTTGCCTTCTAACCACAATATTGAGGGGTCGAGTCTCTTTGTGATCGTTTAATTTCATTAGCTCAGCAAATTTGGAAATGTTCGCAAATTCCCGAAATAAGGCTTTGTTCTTGTTGCATTGAAAAGCTTGGACATTGTTATGCAACTTTGATAATCAAGGACTGCGAGGCCTGAGAGATATTGTTTCTGATTCTGCATAGCAAGATGGAGTGATAGAGTGTCTTCGTACTTGTTAAATATCACTAACTTTCCTCATTCAGACAGGTTCACAATTTTGATGTCTATTGTTGCAAAGCAAAGTCTGTATGATGTCATATAGGTCCAGATGATGTAGACTGCGTGGCCTAATGGATAAGGCGTCTGACTTTGAATCAGAAGATTAAGGGTTCGAGTGCCTTCGTGGTTGTTTAAATTGAATAGCACAATTCATTTGGAAATGAAAAGCTAGGAGATTGTTATGCAACTTTAATAATCTTAAGACTTTGAGGCCTGAGAAACATTGTGTTTGATTCTGTATCACAAGATTGAACGATCGAGTCTCTTCTTACTTGTCAAAAATCACCATCTTTCCTCATTCGGACAGGTTCAAAATGTTGATGTCTATTGTTGCAAAGCAAAGTCTGTATGATGTCATATAGCAGAAACTTGAGTAGACATCCTGGAATAGTTGAAAAGGCGCTTGCCTTCTAACCACAATATTGAGGGGTCGAGTCTCTTTGTGATCGTTTAATTTCATTAGCTCAGCTAATTTGGAAATGTTCGCAAATTCCCGAAATAAGGCTTTGTTCTTGTTGCATTGAAAAGCTTGGACATTGTTATGCAACTTTGATAATCAAGGACTGCGAGGCCTGAGAGATATTGTTTCTGATTCTGCATCGCAAGATGGAGTGATAGAGTGTCTTCGTACTTGTTAAATATCACTAACTTTCCTCATTCAGACAGGTTCACAATTTTGATGTCTATTGTTGCAAAGCAAAGTCTGTATGATGTCATATAGGTCCAGATGATGTAGACTGCGTGGCCTAATGGATAAGGCGTCTGACTTCGAATCAGAAGATTAAGTGTTCGAGTCCCTCTGTGGTTGTTTAAATTGAATAGCTCAATTCATTTGGAAAGGTAAAGATTTTCCTGAAATAAGGCATTGTTCTTGTTTCTTTGAAAAGCTAGGACATTGTTATGCAACTTTAATATTCTTAAGACTTCGAGGCCTGAGAAACATTGTGTTTGATTCTGTATCACAAGATTGAAGGATCGAGTCTCTTCGTACTTGTCAAAAATCACCAACTTTCCTCATTTGGACAGGTTCAAAATGTTGATGTCTATTGTTGGAAAGCAAAGTCTAAATGATGTCATATTGGAGAAACTTGACTAGACAGCCTGTCATAGTGGATAAGGTGCTTACATTCTAATTACAATATTGACGGGTCGAGTCTCTTCGTGATTGTTTAATTTCATTAGCACAGCTAATTTGGAAATGTTCTTAGTTTCCTGAAATAAGGCTTTGTTCTTGTTGCATTGAAAAGCTCGGACATTGTTATTCAACTTTAATAATCAAGGACTGCGAGGCCTGAGAGATATTGTGTCTGATTCTGCATCGCAAGATGGAGTGATAGAGTGTCTTCGTACTTGTTAAATATCACTAGCTTTCCTCATTCAGACAGGTTCACAATTTTGATGTCTATTGTTGCAAAGCAAAGTCTGTATGATGTCATATAGTTCTATAGAAAGCAGACTGCGTGGCCTAATGGATAAGGCGTCTGACTTCGAATCAGAAGATTGAGGGTTCGAGTCCCTTCGTGGTTGTTTAAATTGAATAGCTCAATTCATTTGGAAATGTTAAAAATTTCCTGAAATAAGGCGTTATTCTTGTTTCTTGGAAAAGCTAGGACATTGTTATGCAACTTTAATAGTCTTAAGACTTCGATGCCTGAGAAACATTGTGTTTGATTCTGTATCACAAGATTGAAGGAGCGAGTCTCTTCGTACTTGTCAAAAATCACCAACTTTCCTCATTCGGACAGGTTCAAAATGTTGATGTCTATTGTTGGAAAGCAAAGTCTGTATGATGTCATATTGGAGAAACTTGAGTAGACAGCCTGTCATAGTGGATAAGGCGATTACATTCTAATTACAATATTGACGGGTCTAGTCTCTTCGTGATTGTTTAATTTCATTAGCACAGCTAATTTGGAAATGTTCTTAGTTTCCCGAAATAAGGCTTTGTTCTTGTTGCATTGAAAAGCTCGGACGTTCGAGTCCCTTCGTGGTTGTTTAAATTGAATAGCACAATTCATTTGGAAATGAAAAGCTAGGAGATTGTTATGCAACTTTAATAATCTTAAGACTTTGAGGCCTGAGAAACATTGTGTTTGATTCTGTATCACAAGATTGAAGGATCGAGTCTCTTCGTACTTGTCAAAAATCACCATCTTTCCTCATTCGGACAGGTTCAAAATGTTGATGTCTATTGTTGCAAAGCAAAGTCTGTATGATGTCATATAGCAGAAACTTGAGTAGACATCCTGGAATAGTTGAAAAGGCTCTTGCCTTCTAACCACAATATTGAGGGGTCGAGTCTCTTTCTGATCGTTTAATTTCATTAGCTCAGCTAATTTGGAAATGTTCGCAAATTCCCGAAATAAGGCTTTGTTCTTGTTGCATTGAAAAGCTTGGACATTGTTATGCAACTTTAATAATCTTAAGACTTTGAGGCCTGAGAAACATTGTGTTTGATTCTGTATCACAAGATTGAAGGATCGAGTCTCTTCGTACTTGTCAAAAATCACCATCTTTCCTCATTCGGACAGGTTCAAAATGTTGATGTCTATTGTTGCAAAGCAAAGTCTGTATGATGTCATATAGCAGAAACTTGAGTAGACATCCTGGAATAGTTGAAAAGGCGCTTGCCTTCTAACCACAATATTGAGGGGTCGAGTCTCTTTGTGATCGTTTAATTTCATTAGCTCAGCTAATTTGGAAATGTTCGCAAATTCCCGAAATAAGGCTTTGTTCTTGTTGCATTGAAAAGCTTGGACATTGTTATGCAACTTTGATAATCAAGGACTGCGAGGCCTGAGAGATATTGTTTCTGATTCTGCATCGCAAGATGGAGTGATAGAGTGTCTTCGTACTTGTTAAATATCACTAACTTTCCTCATTCAGACAGGTTCACAATTTTGATGTCTATTGTTGCAAAGCAAAGTCTGTATGATGTCATATAGGTCCAGATGATGTAGACTGCGTGGCCTAATGGATAAGGCGTCTGACTTTGAATCAGAAGATTAAGGGTTCGAGTCCCTTCGTGGTTGTTTAAATTGAATAGCTCAATTCATTTGGAAATGTAAAGAATTTCCTGAAATAAGGCATTGTTCTTGTTTCTTTGAAAAGCTAGGACATTGTTATGCAACTTTAATATTCTTAAGACTTCGAGGCCTGAGAAACATTGTGTTTGATTCTGTATCACAAGATTGAAGGATCGAGTCTCTTCGTACTTGTCAAAAATCACAATCTTTCCTCATTTGGACAGGTTCAAAATGTTGATGTCTATTGTTGGAAAGCAAAGTCTGAATGATGTCATATTGGAGAAACTTGACTAGACAGCCTGTCATAGTGGATAAGGTGCTTACATTCTAATTACAATATTGACGGGTCGAGTCTCTTCGTGATTGTTTAATTTCATTAGCACAGCTAATTTGGAAATGTTCTTAGTTTCCTGAAATAAGGCTTTGTTCTTGTTGCATTGAAAAGCTCGGACATTGTTATTCAACTTTAATAATCAAGGACTGCGAGGCCTGAGAGATATTGTGTCTGATTCTGCATCGCAAGATGGAGTGATAGAGTGTCTTCGTACTTGTTAAATATCACTAGCTTTCCTCATTCAGACAGGTTCACAATTTTGATGTCTATTGTTGCAAAGCAAAGTCTGTATGATGTCATAGAGTTCTATATAAAGCAGACTGCGTGGCCTAATGGATAAGGCGTCTGACTTCGAATCAGAAGATTGAGGGTTCGAGTCCCTTCGTGGTTGTTTAAATTGAATAGCTCAATTCATTTGGAAATGTTAAAAATTTCCTGAAATAAGGCGTTATTCTTGTTTCTTGGAAAAGCTAGGACATTGTTATGCAACTTTAATAATCTTAAGACTTCGAGGCCTGAGAAACATTGTGTTTGATTCTGTATCACAAGATTGAAGGAGCGAGTCTCTTCGTACTTGTCAAAAATCACCAACTTTCCTCATTCGGACAGGTTCAAAATGTTGATGTCTATTGTTGGAAAGCAAAGTCTGTATGATGTCATATTGGAGAAACTTGAGTAGACAGCCTGTCATAGTGGATAAGGCGATTACATTCTAATTACAATATTGACGGGTCTAGTCTCTTCGTGATTGTTTAATTTCATTAGCACAGCTAATTTGGAAATGTTCTTAGTTTCCCGAAATAAGGCTTTGTTCTTGTTGCATTGAAAAGCTCGGACGTTCGAGTCCCTTCGTGGTTGTTTAAATTGAATAGCACAATTCATTTGGAAATGAAAAGCTAGGAGATTGTTATGCAACTTTAATAATCTTAAGACTTTGAGGCCTGAGAAACATTGTGTTTGATTCTGTATCACAAGATTGAAGGATCGAGTCTCTTCGTACTTGTCAAAAATCACCATCTTTCCTCATTCGGACAGGTTCAAAATGTTGATGTCTATTGTTGCAAAGCAAAGTCTGTATGATGTCATATAGCAGAAACTTGAGTAGACATCCTGGAATAGTTGAAAAGGCGCTTGCCTTCTAACCACAATATTGAGGGGTCGAGTCTCTTTGTGATCGTTTAATTTCATTAGCTCAGCTAATTTGGAAATGTTCGCAAATTCCCGAAATAAGGCTTTGTTCTTGTTGCATTGAAAAGCTTGGACATTGTTATGCAACTTTGATAATCAAGGACTGCGAGGCCTGAGAGATATTGTTTCTGATTCTGCATCGCAAGATGGAGTGATAGAGTGTCTTCGTACTTGTTAAATATCACTAACTTTCCTCATTCAGACAGGTTCACAATTTTGATGTCTATTGTTGCAAAGCAAAGTCTGTACGATGTCATATAGGTCCAGATGATGTGGCCTAATGGATAAAGCGTCTGACTTCGAATCAGAAGATCAAGGGTTCGAGTCCCTTCGTGGTTGTTTAAATTGAATAGCTCAATTCATTTGGAAATGAAAAGCCAGGAGATTGTTATGCAACTTCAAAAATCTTAAGACTTTGAGGCCTGAGAAACATTGTGTTTGATTCTGTATCACAAGATTGAAGGATCGAGTCTCTTCGTACTTGTCAAAAATCACCATCTTTCCTCCTTCGGACAGGTTCAAAATGTTGATGTCTATTGTTGCAAAGCAAAGTCTGTATGATGTCATATAGCAGAAACTTGAGTAGACATCCTGGAATAGTTGAAAAGGCGCTTGCCTTCTAACCACAATATTGAGGGGTCGAGTCTCTTTGTGATCGTTTAATTTCATTAGCTCAGCAAATTTGGAAATGTTCTCAAATTCCCGAAATAAGGCTTTGTTCTTGTTGCATTGAAAAGCTTGGACATTGTTATGCAACTTTGATAATCAAGGACTGCGAGGCCTGAGAGATATTGTTTCTGATTCTGCATCGCAAGATGGAGTGATAGAGTGTCTTCGTACTTGTTAAATATCACTAACTTTCCTCATTCAGACAGGTTCACAATTTTGATGTCTATTGTTGCAAAGCAAAGTCTGTATGATGTCATATAGGTCCAGATGATGTAGACTGCGTGGCCTAATGGATAAGGCGTCTGACTTTGAATCAGAAGATTAAGGGTTCGAGTCCCTTCGTGGTTGTTTAAATCGAATAGCTCAATTCATTTGGAAATGAAAAGCTAGGACATTGTTATGCAACTTTAATAATCATAAGACTTTGAGGCCTGAGAAACATTGTGTTTGATTCTGTATCACAAGATTGAAGGATCGAGTCTCTTCGTACTTGTCAAAAATCACCATCTTTCCTCATTCGGACAGGTTCAAAATGTTGATGTCTATTGTTGCAAAGCAAAGTCTGTATGATGTCATATAGCAGAAACTTGAGTAGACATCCTGGAATAGTTGAAAAGGCGCTTGCCTTCTAACCACAATATTGAGGGGTCGAGTCTCTTTGTGATCGTTTAATTTCATTAGCTCAGCTAATTTGGAAATGTTCGCAAATTCCCGAAATAAGGCTTTGTTCTTGTTGCATTGAAAAGCTTGGACATTGTTATGCAACTTTGATAATCAAGGACTGCGAGGCCTGAGAGATATTGTTTCTGATTCTGCATCGCAAGATGGAGTGATAGAGTGTCTTCGTACTTGTTAAATATCACTAACTTTCCTCATTCAGACAGGTTCACAATTTTGATGTCTATTGTTGCAAAGCAAAGTCTGTATGATGTCATATAGGTGCAGATGATGTAGACTGCGTGGCCTAATGGATAAGGCGTCTGACTTTGAATCAGAAGATTAAGGGTTCGAGTCCCTTCGTGGTTGTTTAAATCGAATAGCTCAATTCATTTGGAAATGAAAAGCTAGGAGATTGTTATGCAACTTTAATAATCATAAGACTTTGAGTCCTGAGAAACATTGTGTTTGATTCTGTATCACAAGATTGAAGGATCGAGTCTCTTCGTACTTGTCAAAAATCACCATCTTTCCTCATTCGGACAGGTTCAAAATGTTGATGTCTATTGTTGCAAAGCAAAGTCTGTATGATGTCATATAGCAGAAACTTGAGTAGACATCCTGGAATAGTTGAAAAGGCGCTTGCCTTCTAACCACAATATTGAGGGGTCGAGTCTCTTTGTGATCGTTTAATTTCATTAGCTCAGCTAATTTGGAAATGTTCGCAAATTCCCGAAATAAGGCTTTGTTCTTGTTGCATTGAAAAGCTTGGACATTGTTATGCAACTTTGATAATCAAGGACTGCGAGGCCTGAGAGATATTGTTTCTGATTCTGCATCGCAAGATGGAGTGATAGAGTGTCTTCGTACTTGTTAAATATCACTAACTTTCCTCATTCAGACAGGTTCACAATTTTGATGTCTATTGTTGCAAAGCAAAGTCTGTATGATGTCATATAGGTCCAGATGATGTAGACTGCGTGGCCTAATGGATAAGGCGTCTGACTTCGAATCAGAAGATTAAGCTTTTGTGTCCCTTCGTGGTTCTTTAAACTGAATAGCTCAATTCATTTCGAAATGTAAAGAATTTCCTGAAATAAGGCATTGTTCTTGTTTCTTTGAAAAGCTAGGACATTGTTATGCAACTTTAATATTCTTAAGACTTCGAGGCCTGAGAAACATTGTGTTTGATTCTGTATCACAAGATTGAACGATCGAGTCTCTTCTTACTTGTCAAAAATCAACATCTTTCCTCATTCGGACAGGTTCAAAATGTTGATGTCTATTGTTGCAAAGCAAAGTCTGTATGATGTCATATAGCAGAAACTTGAGTAGACATCCTGGAATAGTTGAAAAGGCGCTTGCCTTCTAACCACAATATTGAGGGGTCGAGTCTCTTTGTGATCGTTTAATTTCATTAGCTCAGCTAATTTGGAAATGTTCGCAAATTCCCGAAATAAGGCTTTGTTCTTGTTGCATTGAAAAGCTTGGACATTGTTATGCAACTTTGATAATCAAGGACTGCGAGGCCTGAGAGATATTGTTTCTGATTCTGCATCGCAAGATGGAGTGATAGAGTGTCTTCGTACTTGTTAAATATCACTAACTTTCCTCATTCAGACAGGTTCACAATTTTGATGTCTATTGTTGCAAAGCAAAGTCTGTATGATGTCATATAGGTCCAGATGATGTAGACTGCGTGGCCTAATGGATAAGGCGTCTGACTTCGAATCAGAAGATTAAGGGTTCGAGTCCCTCTGTGGTTGTTTAAATCGAATAGCTCAATTCATTTGGAAATGAAAAGCTAGGAGATTGTTATGCAACTTTAATAATCATAAGACTTTGAGGCCTGAGAAACATTGTGTTTGATTCTGTATCACAAGATTGAAGGATCGAGTCTCTTCGTACTTGTCAAAAATCACCATCTTTCCTCATTCGGACAGGTTCAAAATGTTGATGTCTATTGTTGCAAAGCAAAGTCTGTATGATGTCATATAGCAGAAACTTGAGTAGACATCCTGGAATAGTTGAAAAGGCGCTTGCCTTCTAACCACAATATTGAGGGGTCGAGTCTCTTTGTGATCGTTTAATTTCATTAGCTCAGCTAATTTGGAAATGTTCGCAAATTCCCGAAATAAGGCTTTGTTCTTGTTGCATTGAAAAGCTTGGACATTGTTATGCAACTTTGATAATCAAGGACTGCGAGGCCTGAGAGATATTGTTTCTGATTCTGCATCGCAAGATGGAGTGATAGAGTGTCTTCGTACTTGTTAAATATCACTAACTTTCCTCATTCAGACAGGTTCACAATTTTGATGTCTATTGTTGCAAAGCAAAGTCTGTATGATGTCATATAGGTCCAGATGATGTAGACTGCGTGGCCTAATGGATAAGGCGTCTGACTTCGAATCAGAAGATTAAGCTTTTGTGTCCCTTCGTGGTTCTTTAAACTGAATAGCTCAATTCATTTCGAAATGTAAAGAATTTCCTGAAATAAGGCATTGTTCTTGTTTCTTTGAAAAGCTAGGACATTGTTATGCAACTTTAATATTCTTAAGACTTCGAGGCCTGAGAAACATTGTGTTTGATTCTGTATCACAAGATTGAACGATCGAGTCTCTTCTTACTTGTCAAAAATCAACATCTTTCCTCATTCGGACAGGTTCAAAATGTTGATGTCTATTGTTGCAAAGCAAAGTCTGTATGATGTCATATAGCAGAAACTTGAGTAGACATCCTGGAATAGTTGAAAAGGCGCTTGCCTTCTAACCACAATATTGAGGGGTCGAGTCTCTTTGTGATCGTTTAATTTCATTAGCTCAGCTAATTTGGAAATGTTCGCAAATTCCCGAAATAAGGCTTTGTTCTTGTTGCATTGAAAAGCTTGGACATTGTTATGCAACTTTGATAATCAAGGACTGCGAGGCCTGAGAGATATTGTTTCTGATTCTGCATCGCAAGATGGAGTGATAGAGTGTCTTCGTACTTGTTAAATATCACTAACTTTCCTCATTCAGACAGGTTCACAATTTTGATGTCTATTGTTGCAAAGCAAAGTCTGTATGATGTCATATAGGTCCAGATGATGTAGACTGCGTGGCCTAATGGATAAGGCGTCTGACTTCGAATCAGAAGATTAAGGGTTCGAGTCCCTCTGTGGTTGTTTAAATTGAATAGCTCAATTCATTTGGAAAGGTAAAGAATTTCCTGAAATAAGGCATTGTTCTTGTTTCTTTGAAAAGCTAGGACATTGTTATGCAACTTTAATATTCTTAAGACTTCGAGGCCTGAGAAACATTGTGTTTGATTCTGTATCACAAGATTGAAGGATCGAGTCTCTTCGTACTTGTCAAAAATCACCAACTTTCCTCATTTGGACAGGTTCAAAATGTTGATGTCTATTGTTGGAAAGCAAAGTCTAAATGATGTCATATTGGAGAAACTTGACTAGACAGCCTGTCATAGTGGATAAGGTGCTTACATTCTAATTACAATATTGACGGGTCGAGTCTCTTCGTGATTGTTTAATTTCATTAGCACAGCTAATTTGGAAATGTTCTTAGTTTCCTGAAATAAGGCTTTGTTCTTGTTGCATTGAAAAGCTCGGACTTTCGAGTCTTTTCCTGGTTGTTTAAATTGAATAGCATAAATCTTTTGGAAATGTTTCATTTCATGAATAAAGGCATTGTTCTTGTTTCTTTGAAAAGCTAGGACATTGTTATGCAACTTTAATAATCTTAAGACTTTGAGGCCTGAGAAACATTGTGTTTGATTCTGTATCACAAGATTGAAGGATCGAGTCTCTTCGTACTTGTCAAAAATCACCATCTTTCCTCCTTCGGACAGGTTCAAAATGTTGATGTCTATTGTTGCAAAGCAAAGTCTGTATGATGTCATATAGCAGAAACTTGAGTAGACATCCTGGAATAGTTGAAAAGGCGCTTGCCTTCTAACCACAATATTGAGGGGTCGAGTCTCTTTGTGATCGTTTAATTTCATTAGCTCAGCAAATTTGGAAATGTTCGCAAATTCCCGAAATAAGGCTTTGTTCTTGTTGCATTGAAAAGCTTGGACATTGTTATGCAACTTTGATAATCAAGGACTGCGAGGCCTGAGAGATATTGTTTCTGATTCTGCATCGCAAGATGGAGTGGTAGAGTGTCTTCGTACTTGTTAAATATCACTAACTTTCCTCATTCAGACAGGTTCACAATTTTGATGTCTATTGTTGCAAAGCAAAGTCTGTATGATGTCATATAGGTCCAGATAATGTAGACTGCGTGGCCTAATGGATAAGGCGTCTGACTTTGAATCAGAAGATTAAGGGTTCGAGTGCCTTCGTGGTTGTTTAAATTGAATAGCACAATTCATTTGGAAATGAAAAGCTAGGAGATTGTTATGCAACTTTAATAATCTTAACACTTTGAGGCCTGAGAAACATTGTGTTTGATTCTGTATCACAAGATTGAACGATCGAGTCTCTTCTTACTTGTCAAAAATCAACATCTTTCCTCATTCGGACAGGTTCAAAATGTTGATGTCTATTGTTGCAAAGCAAAGTCTGTATGATGTCATATAGCAGAAACTTGAGTAGACATCCTGGAATAGTTGAAAAGGCGCTTGCCTTCTAACCACAATATTGAGGGGTCGAGTCTCTTTGTGATCGTTTAATTTCATTAGCTCAGCTAATTTGGAAATGTTCGCAAATTCCCGAAATAAGGCTTTGTTCTTGTTGCATTGAAAAGCTTGGACATTGTTATGCAACTTTGATAATCAAGGACTGCGAGGCCTGAGAGATATTGTTTCTGATTCTGCATCGCAAGATGGAGTGATAGAGTGTCTTCGTACTTGTTAAATATCACTAACTTTCCTCATTCAGACAGGTTCACAATTTTGATGTCTATTGTTGCAAAGCAAAGTCTGTATGATGTCATATAGGTCCAGGTGATGTAGACTGCGTGGCCTAATGGATAAGGCGTCTGACTTCGAATCAGAAGATTAAGGGTTCGAGTCCCTCTGTGGTTGTTTAAATTGAATAGCTCAATTCATTTGGAAAGGTAAAGAATTTCCTGAAATAAGGCATTGTTCTTGTTTCTTTGAAAAGCTAGGACATTGTTATGCAACTTTAATATTCTTAAGACTTCGAGGCCTGAGAAACATTGTGTTTGATTCTGTATCACAAGATTGAAGGATCGAGTCTCTTCGTACTTGTCAAAAATCACCAACTTTCCTCATTTGGACAGGTTCAAAATGTTGATGTCTATTGTTGGAAAGCAAAGTCTAAATGATGTCATATTGGAGAAACTTGACTAGACAGCCTGTCATAGTGGATAAGGTGCTTACATTCTAATTACAATATTGACGGGTCGAGTCTCTTCGTGATTGTTTAATTTCATTAGCACAGCTAATTTGGAAATGTTCTTAGTTTCCTGAAATAAGGCTTTGTTCTTGTTGCATTGAAAAGCTCGGACTTTCGAGTCTTTTCCTGGTTGTTTAAATTGAATAGCATAAATCTTTTGGAAATGTTTCATTTCATGAATAAAGGCATTGTTCTTGTTTCTTTGAAAAGCTAGGACATTGTTATGCAACTTTAATAATCTTAAGACTTTGAGGCCTGAGAAACATTGTGTTTGATTCTGTATCACAAGATTGAAGGATCGAGTCTCTTCGTACTTGTCAAAAATCACCATCTTTCCTCATTCGGACAGGTTCAAAATGTTGATATCTATTGTTGCAAAGCAAAGTCTGTATGATGTCATATAGCAGAAACTTGAGTAGACATCCTGGAATAGTTGAAAAGGCGCTTGCCTTCTAACCACAATATTGAGGGGTCGAGTCTCTTTGTGATCGTTTAATTTCATTAGCTCAGCTAATTTGGAAATGTTCGCAAATTCCCGAAATAAGGCTTTGTTCTTGTTGCATTGAAAAGCTTGGACATTGTTATGCAACTTTGATAATCAAGGACTGCGAGGCCTGAGAGATATTGTTTCTGATTCTGCATCGCAAGATGGAGTGATAGAGTGTCTTTGTACTTGTTAAATATCACTAACTTTCCTCATTCAGACAGGTTCACAATTTTGATGTCTATTGTTGCAAAGCAAAGTCTGTATGATGTCATATAGGTCCAGATGATGTAGACTGCGTGGCCTAATGGATAAGGCGTCTGACTTCGAATCAGAAGATTAAGGGTTCGAGTACCTCTGTGGTTGTTTAAATTGAATAGCTCAATTCATTTGGAAATGTAAAGAATTTCCTGAAATAAGGCATTGTTCTTGTTTCTTTGAAAAGCTAGGACATTGTTATGCAACTTTAATATTCTTAAGACTTCGAGGCCTGAGAAACATTGTGTTTGATTCTGTATCACAAGATTGAAGGATCGAGTCTCTTCGTACTTGTCAAAAATCACCAACTTTCCTCATTTGGACAGGTTCAAAATGTTGATGTCTATTGTTGGAAAGCAAAGTCTAAATGATGTCATATTGGAGAAACTTGACTAGACAGCCTGTCATAGTGGATAAGGTGCTTACATTCTAATTACAATATTGACGGGTCGAGTCTCTTCGTGATTGTTTAATTTCATTAGCACAGCTAATTTGGAAATGTTCTTAGTTTCCTGAAATAAGGCTTTGTTCTTGTTGCATTGAAAAGCTCGGACTTTCGAGTCTTTTCCTGGTTGTTTAAATTGAATAGCATAAATCTTTTGGAAATGTTTCATTTCATGAATAAAGGCATTGTTCTTGTTTCTTTGAAAAGCTAGGACATTGTTATGCAACTTTAATAATCTTAAGACTTCGAGGCCTGAGAAACATTGTGTTTGATTCTGTATCACAAGATTGAAGGATCGAGTCTCTTCGTACTTGTCAAAAATCACCATCTTTCCTCATTCGGACAGGTTCAAAATGTTGATGTCTATTGTTGCAAAGCAAAGTCTGTATGATGTCATATAGCAGAAACTTGAGTAGACATCCTGGAATAGTTGAAAAGGCGCTTGCCTTCTAACCACAATATTGAGGGGTCGAGTCTCTTTGTGATCGTTTAATTTCATTAGCTCAGCTAATTTGGAAATGTTCGCAAATTCCCGAAATAAGGCTTTGTTCTTGTTGCATTGAAAAGCTTGGACATTGTTATGCAACTTTGATAATCAAGGACTGCGAGGCCTGAGAGATATTGTGTCTGATTCTGCATCGCAAGATGGAGTGATAGAGTGTCTTCGTACTTGTTAAATATCACTAGCTTTCCTCATTCAGACAGGTTCACAATTTTGATGTCTATTGTTGCAAAGCAAAGTCTGTATGATGTCCTATAGTTCTATATAAAGCAGACTGCGTGGCCTAATGGATAAGGTGTCTGTCTTCGAATCAGAAGATTGAGGGGTCGAGTTCCTTCCTGGTTGTTTAAATTGAATAGCTCAAATCATTTGGAAATGTTTCAAATTTCCTGAAATAAGGCATTGTTCTTGTTTCTTTGAAAAGCTAGGACATTGTTATGCAACTTTAATAATCTTAAGACTTCGAGGCCTGAGAAACATTGTGTTTGATTCTGTATCACAAGATTGAAGGATCGAGTCTCTTCGTACTTGTCAAAAATCACCAACTTTCCTCATTCGGACAGGTTCAAAATGTTGATGTCTATTGTTGGAAAGCAAAGTCTGTATGATGTCATATTGGAGAAACTTGAGTAGACAGCCTGTCATAGTGGATAAGGCGATTACATTCTAATTACAATATTGACGGGTCGAGTCTCTTCGTGATTGTTTAATTTCATTAGCACAGCTAATTTGGAAATGTTCTTAGTTTCCCGAAATAAGGCTTTGTTCTTGTTGCATTGAAAAGCTCGGACGTTCGAGTCCCTTCGTGGTTGTTTAAATTGAATAGCTCAGATCATTTGGAAATGTTTCAAATTTCCTGAAAAAAGGCATTGTTCTTGTTTCTTTGAAAAGCTAGGACATTGTTATGCAACTTTAATAATCTTAAGACTTCGAGGCCTGAGAAACATTGTGTTTGATTCTGTATCACAAGATTGAAGGATCGAGTCTCTTCGTACTTGTCAAAAATCACCATCTTTCCTCATTCGGACAGGTTCAAAATGTTGATGTCTATTGTTGCAAAGCAAAGTCTGTATGATGTCATATAGCAGAAACTTGAGTAGACATCCTGGAATAGTTGAAAATGCGCTTGCCTTCTAACCACAATATTGACGGGTCGAGTCTCTTCGTGATTGTTTAATTTCATTAGCACAGCTAATTTGGAAATGTTCTTAGTTTCCCGAAATAAGGCTTTGTTCTTGTTGCATTGAAAAGCTCGGACGTTCGAGTCTCTTCGTGGTTGTTTAAATTGAATAGCTCAGATCATTTGGAAATGTTTCAAATTTCCTGAAAAAAGGCATTGTTCTTGTTTCTTTGAAAAGCTAGGACATTGTTATGCAACTTTAATATTCTTAAGACTTCGAGGCCTGAGAAACATTGTGTTTGATTCTGTATCACAAGATTGAAGGATCGAGTGTCCTCGTACTTGTCAAAAATCCCAATCTTTCCTCATTCGGACAAGTTCAAAATGTTGATGTCTATTGTTGGAAAGCAAAGTCTGTATGATGTCATATTGGAGAAACTTGAGTAGACATCCTGGAATAGTTGAAAAGGCGCTTGCCTTCTAACCACAATATTGAGGGGTCGAGTCTCTTTGTGATCGTTTAATTTCATTAGCTCAGCTAATTTGGAAATGTTCGCAAATTCCCGAAATAAGGCTTTGTTCTTGTTGCATTGAAAAGCTTGGACATTGTTATGCAACTTTGATAATCAAGGACTGCGAGGCCTGAGAGATATTGTTTCTGATTCTGCATCGCAAGATGGAGTGATAGAGTGTCTTCGTACTTGTTAAATATCACTAACTTTCCTCATTCAGACAGGTTCACAATTTTGATGTCTATTGTTGCAAAGCAAAGTCTGTATGATGTCATATAGGTCTAGATGATGTAGACTGCGTGGCCTAATGGATAAGGCGTCTGACTTTGAATCAGAAGATTAAGGGTTCGAGTGCCTTCGTGGTTGTTTAAATTGAATAGCACAATTCATTTGGAAATGAAAAGCTAGGAGATTGTTATGCAACTTTAATAATCTTAAGACTTTGAGGCCTGAGAAACATTGTGTTTGATTCTGTATCACAAGAGTGAACGATCGAGTCTCTTCTTACTTGTCAAAAATCACCATCTTTCCTCATTCGGACAGGTTCAAAATGTTGATGTCTATTGTTGCAAAGCAAAGTCTGTATGATGTCATATAGCAGAAACTTGAGTAGACATCCTGGAATAGTTGAAAAGGCGCTTGCCTTCTAACCACAATATTGAGGGGTCGAGTCTCTTTGTGATCGTTTAATTTCATTAGCTCAGCTAATTTGGAAATGTTCGCAAATTCCCGAAATAAGGCTTTGTTCTTGTTGCATTGAAAAGCTTGGACATTGTTATGCAACTTTGATAATCAAGGACTGCGAGGCCTGAGAGATATTGTTTCTGATTCTGCATCGCAAGATGGAGTGATAGAGTGTCTTCGTACTTGTTAAATATCACTAACTTTCCTCATTCAGACAGGTTCACAATTTTGATGTCTATTGTTGCAAAGCAAAGTCTGTATGATGTCATATAGGTCCAGATGATGTAGACTGTGTGGCCTAATGGATAAGGCGTCTGACTTCGAATCAGAAGATTAAGGGTTCGAGTCACTCTGTGGTTGTTTAAATTGAATAGCTCAATTCATTTGGAAATGTAAAGAATTTCCTGAAATAAGGCATTGTTCTTGTTTCTTTGAAAAGCTAGGACATTGTTATGCAACTTTAATATTCTTAAGACTTCGAGGCCTGAGAAACATTGTGTTTGATTCTGTATCACAAGATTGAAGGATCGAGTCTCTTCGTACTTGTCAAAAATCACCAACTTTCCTCATTTGGACAGGTTCAAAATGTTGATGTCTATTGTTGGAAAGCAAAGTCTAAATGATGTCATATTGGAGAAACTTGACTAGACAGCCTGTCATAGTGGATAAGGTGCTTACATTCTAATTACAATATTGACGGGTCGAGTCTCTTCGTGATTGTTTAATTTCATTAGCACAGCTAATTTGGAAATGTTCTTAGTTTCCTGAAATAAGGCTTTGTTCTTGTTGCATTGAAAAGCTCGGACATTGTTATTCAACTTTAATAATCAAGGACTGCGAGGCCTGAGAGATATTGTGTCTGATTCTGCATCGCAAGATGGAGTGATAGAGTGTCTTCGTACTTGTTAAATATCACTAGCTTTCCTCATTCAGACAGGTTCACAATTTTGATGTCTATTGTTGCAAAGCAAAGTCTGTATGATGTCATATAGTTCTATATAAAGCAGACTGCGTGGCCTAATGGATAAGGCGTCTGACTTCGAATCAGAAGATTGAGTGTTCGAGTCCCTTCGTGGTTGTTTAAATTGAATAGCTCAATTCATTTGGAAATGAAAAGCTAGGAGATTGTTATGCAACTTTAATAATCTTAAGACTTTGAGGCCTGAGAAACATTGTGTTTGATTCTGTATCACAAGATTGAAGGATCGAGTCTCTTCGTACTTGTCTAAAATCACCATCTTTCCTCATTCGGACAGGTTCAAAATGTTGATGTCTATTGTTGCAAAGCAAAGTCTGTATGATGTCATATAGCAGAAACTTGAGTAGACATCCTGGAATAGTTGAAAAGGCGCTTGCCTTCTAACCACAATATTGAGGGGTCGAGTCTCTTTGTGATCGTTTAATTTCATTAGCTCAGCTAATTTGGAAATGTTCGCAAATTCCCGAAATAAGGCTTTGTTCTTGTTGCATTGAAAAGCTTGGACATTGTTATGCAACTTTGATAATCAAGGACTGCGAGGCCTGAGAGATATTGTTTCTGATTCTGCATCGCAAGATGGAGTGATAGAGTGTCTTCGTACTTGTTAAATATCACTAACTTTCCTCATTCAGACAGGTTCACAATTTTGATGTCTATTGTTGCAAAGCAAAGTCTGTATGATGTCATATAGGTCCATACGATGTAGACTGCGTGGCCTAATGGATAAGGAGTCTGACTTCGAATCAGAAGATTAAGGGTTCGAGTCCCTTCGTGGTTGTTTAAATTGAATAGCACAATTCATTTGGAAATGAAAAGCTAGGAGATTGTTATGCAACTTTAATAATCGTAAGACTTTGAGGCCTGAGAAACATTGTGTTTGATTCTGTATCACAAGATTGAACGATCGAGTCTCTTCTTACTTGTCAAAAATCACCATCTTTCCTCATTCGGACAGGTTCAAAATGTTGATGTCTATTGTTGGAAAGCAAAGTCTGTATGATGTCATATTGGAGAAACTTGAGTAGACAGCCTGTCATAGTGGATAAGGCGATTACATTCTAATTACAATATTGACGGGTCGAGTCTCTTCGTGATTGTTGAATTTCATTAGCACAGCTAATTTGGAAATGTTCTTAGTTTCCCGAAATAAGGCTTTGTTCTTGTTGCATTGAAAAGCTCGGACGTTCGAGTCCCTTCGTGGTTGTTTAAATTGAATAGCTCAGATCATTTGGAAATGTTTCAAATTTCCTGAAAAAAGGCATTGTTCTTGTTTCTTTGAAAAGCTAGGACATTGTTATGCAACTTTAATAATCTTAAGACTTCGAGGCCTGAGAAACATTGTGTTTGATTCTGTATCACAAGATTGAAGGATCGAGTCTCTTCGTACTTGTCAAAAATCACCATCTTTCCTCATTCGGACAGGTTCAAAATGTTGATGTCTATTGTTGCAAAGCAAAGTCTGTATGATGTCATATAGCAGAAACTTGAGTAGACATCCTGGAATAGTTGAAAAGGCGCTTGCCTTCTAACCACAATATTGAGGGGTCGAGTCTCTTTGTGATCGTTTAATTTCATTAGCTCAGCTAATTTGGAAATGTTCGCAAATTCCCGAAATAAGGCTTTGTTCTTGTTGCACTGAAAAGCTTGGACATTGTTATGCAACTTTGATTATCAAGGACTGCGAGGCCTGAGAGATATTGTGTCTGATTCTGCATCGCAAGATGGAGTGATAGAGTGTCTTCGTACTTGTTAAATATCACTAGCTTTCCTCATTCAGACAGGTTCACAATTTTGATGTCTATTGTTGCAAAGCAAAGTCTGTATAATGTCATATAGTTCTATATAATGCAGACTGCGTGGCCTAATGGATAAGGCGTCTGACTTCCAATCAGAAGATTGAGGATTGGAGTCCCTTCGTGTTTGTTTAAATTGAATAGGTCAAATCATATGGAAATGTTAAAAATTTCCTGAAATAAGTCATTATTCTTGTTTCTTTGAAAAGCTAGGACATTGTTCTGCAACTTTAATAATCTTAAGACTTCGAGGCCTGAGAAACATTGTGTTTGATTCTGTATCACAAGATTGAAGGATCGAGTCTCTTCGTACTTGTCAAAAATCACCATCTTTCCTCATTTGGACAGGTTCAAAATGTTGATGTCTATTGTTGGAAAGCAAAGTCTGTATGATGTCATATTGGAGAAACTTGAGTAGACAGCCTGTCATAATGGATAAGGTGCTTACATTCTAATTACTATATTGACGGGTCGAGTCTCTTCGTGATTGTTTAATTTCATTAGCACAGCTAATTTGGAAATGTTCTTAGTTTCCCGAAATAAGGCTTTGTTCTTGTTGCATTGAAAAGCTCGGACGTTCGAGTCCTTTCGTGGTTATTTAAATTGAATAGCTCAGATCATTTGGAAATGTTTCAAATTTCCTGAAAAAAGGCATTGTTCTTGTTTCTTTGAAAAGCTAGGACATTGTTATGCAACTTTAATAATCTTAAGACTTCGAGGCCTGAGAAACATTGTGTTTGATTCTGTATCACAAGATTGAAGGATCGAGTCTCTTCGTACTTGTCAAAAATCACCATCTTTCCTCATTCGGACAGGTTCAAAATGTTGATGTCTATTGTTGCAAAGCAAAGTCTGTATGATGTCATATAGCAGAAACTTGAGTAGACATCCTGGAATATTTGAAAAGGCGCTTGCCTTCTAACCACAATATTGAGGGGTCGAGTCTCCTTGTGATCGTTTAATTTTATTAGCTCAGCTAATTTGGAAATGTTCGCAAATTCCCGAAATAAGGCTTTGTTCTTGTTGCATTGAAAAGCTTGGACATTGTTATGCAACTTTGATTATCAAGGACTGCGAGGCCTGAGAGATATTGTGTCTGATTCTGCATCGCAAGATGGAGTGATAGAGTGTCTTCGTACTTGTTAAATATCACTAGCTTTCCTCATTCAGACAGGTTCACAATTTTGATGTCTATTGTTGCAAAGCAAAGTCTGTATGATGTCATATAGTTCTATATAAAGCAGACTGCGTGGCCTAATGGATAAGGCGTCTGACTTCGAATCAGAAGATTGAGGGTTCGAGTCCCTTCGTGGTTTTTTAAATTGAATAGCTCAATTCATTTGGAAATGTTAAAAATTTCCTGAAATAAGGCATTGTTCTTGTTTCTTTGAAAAGCTAGGACATTGTTATGCAACTTTAATAATCTTAAGACTTCGAGGCCTGAGAAACATTGTGTTTGATTCTGTATCACAAGATTGAAGGATCGAGTCTCTTCGTACTTGTCAAAAATCACCATCTTTCCTCATTTGGACAGGTTCAAAATGTTGATGTCTATTGTTGGAAAGCAAAGTCTGTATGATGTCATATTGGAGAAACTTGAGTAGACAGCCTGTCATAGTGGATAAGGTGCTTACATTCTAATTAGTATATTGACGGGTCGAGTCTCTTCGTGATTGTTTAATTTCATTAGCACAGCTAATTTGGAAATGTTCTTAGTTTCCCGAAATAAGGCTTTGTTCTTGTTGCATTGAAAAGCTCGGACGTTCGAGTCCCTTCGTGGTTGTTTAAATTGAATAGGCCAGATCATTTGGAAATTTCTCAAATTTCCTGAAAAAAGGCATTGTTCTTGTTTCTTTGAAAAGCTAAGACATTGGTATGCAACTTTAATATTCTTAAGACTTCGAGGCCTGAGAAACATTGTGTTTGATTCTGTATCACAAGATTGAAGGATCGAGTGTCCTCGTACTTGTCAAAAATCCCAATCTTTCCTCATTTGGACAGGTTCAAAATGTTGATGTCTATTGTTGGAAAGCAAAGTCTGTATGATGTCATATTGGAGAAACTTGACTAGACAGCCTGTCATAGTGGATAAGGTGCTTACCTTCTCATCACAATATTGACGAGTCGAGTCTCTTCGTGATCGTTTAATTTCATTAGCACAGTTAATTTGGAAATGTTCTTAGTTTCCTGAAATAAGGCTTTGTTCTTGTTGCATTGAAAAGCTCGGACATTGTTATTCAACTTTAATAATCAAGGACTGCGAGGCCTGAGAGATATTGTGTCTGATTCTGCATCGCAAGATGGAGTGATAGAGTGTCTTCGTACTTGTTAAATATCACTAGCTTTCCTCATTCAGACAGGTTCACAATTTTGATGTCTATTGTTGCAAAGCAAAGTCTGTATGATGTCATATAGTTCTATATAAAGTTGACTGCGTGGCCTAATGGATAAGGCGTCTGACTTCGAATCAGAAGATTGAGGGTTCGAGTCCCTTCGTGGTTTTTTAAATTGAATAGCTCAATTCATTTGGAAATGTTAAAAATTTCCTGAAAAAAGGCATTGTTCTTGTTTCTTTGAAAAGCTAGGACATTGTTATGCAACTTTAATAATCTTAAGACTTCGAGGCCTGAGAAACATTGTGTTTGATTCTGTATCACAAGATTGAAGGATCGAGTCTCTTCGTAATTGTCAAAAATCACCATCTTTCCTCATTCGGACAGGTTCAAAATGTTGATGTCTATTGTTGCAAAGCAAAGTCTGTATGATGTCATATAGCAGAAACTTGAGTAGACATCCTGGAATAGTTGAAAAGGCGCTTGCCTTCTAACCACAATATTGAGGGGTCGAGTCTCTTTGTGATCGTTTAATTTCATTAGCTCAGCTAATTTGGAAATGTTCGCAAATTCCCGAAATAAGGGTTTGTTCTTGTTGCATTGAAAAGCTTGGACATTGTTATGCAACTTTGATTATCAAGGACTGCGAGGCCTGAGAGATATTGTGTCTGATTCTGCATCGCAAGATGGAGTGATAGTGTCTTCGTACTTGTTAAATATCACTAGCTTTCCTCATTCAGACAGGTTCACAATTTTGATGTCTATTGTTGCAAAGCAAAGTCTGTATGATGTCATATAGTTCTATATAAAGCAGACTGCGTGGCCTAATGGATAAGGCGTCTGATTTCGAATCAGAAGATTGAGGGTTCGAGTCCCTTCGTGGTTGTTTAAATTGAATAGCTCAAATCATTTGGGAATGTTAAAAATTTCCTGAAATAAGGCATTGTTCTTGTTTCTTTGAAAAGCTAGGACATTGTTATGCAACTTTAATAATCTTAAGACTTCGAGGCCTGAGAAACATTGTGTTTGATTCTGTATCACAAGATTGAAGGATCGAGTCTCTTCGTACTTGTCAAAAATCACCATCTTTCCTCATTTGGACAGGTTCAAAATGTTGATGTCTATTGTTGGAAAGGAAAGTCTGTATGATGTCATATTGGAGAAACTTGAGTAGACAGCTCTGTCATAGTGGATAAGATGCTTACATTCTAATTACTATATTGACGGGTCGAGTCTCTTCGTGATTGTTGAATTTCATTAGCACAGCTAATTTGGAAATGTTCTTAGTTTTCCGAAATAAGGCTTTGTTCTTGTTGCATTGAAAAGCTCGGACGTTCGAGTCCCTTCGTGGTTGTTTAAATTGAATAGCTCAGATCATTTGGAAATTTTACAAATTTCCTGAAAAAAGGCATTGTTCTTGTTTCTTTGAAAAGCTAAGACATTGTTATGCAACTATAATAATCTTAAGACTTTGAGGCCTGAGAAACATTGTGTTTGATTCTGTATCACAAGATTGAAGGATCGAGTCTCTTCGTACTTGTCAAAAATCACCATCTTTCCTCATTCGGACAGGTTCAAAATGTTGATGTCTATTGTTGCAAAGCAAAGTCTGTATGATGTCATATAGCAGAAACTTGAGTAGACATCCTGGAATATTTGAAAAGGCGCTTGCCTTCTTACCACAATATTGAGGGGTCGAGTCTCTTTGTGATAGGTTAATTTCATTAGCTCAGCTAATTTGGAAATGTTCGCAAATTCCCGAAATAAGGCTTTGTTCTTGTTGCATTGAAAAGCTTGGAAATTGTTATGCAACTTTGATTATCAAGGACTGCGAGGCCTGAGAGATATTGTGTCTGATTCTGCATCGCAAGATGGAGTGATAGAGTGTCTTCGTACTTGTTAAATATCACTAGCTTTCCTCATTCAGACAGGTTCACAATTTTGATGTCTATTGTTGCAAAGCAAAGTCTGTATAATGTCATATAGTTCTATATAAAGCAGACTGCGTGGCCTAATGGATAAGGCGTCTGACTTCGAATCAGAAGATTGAGGATTGGAGTCCCTTCGTGTTTGTTTAAATTGAATGGCTCAAATCATTTTGAAATGTTAAAAATTTCCTGAAATAAGGCATTGTTCTTGTTTCTTTGAAAAGCTAGGACATTGTTATGCAACTTTAATAATCTTAAGACTTCGAGGCCTGAGAAACATTGTGTTTGATTCTGTATCACAAGATTGAAGGATCGAGTCTCTTCGTACTTGTCAAAAATCACCATCTTTCCTCATTTGGACAGGTTCAAAATGTTGATGTCTATTGTTGGAAAGGAAAGTCTGTATGATGTCATATTGGAGAAACTTGAGTAGACAGCTCTGTCATAGTGGATAAGATGCTTACATGCTAATTACTATATTGACGGGTCGAGTCTCTTCGTGATTGTTGAATTTCATTAGCACAGCTAATTTGGAAATGTTCTTAGTTTTCCGAAATAAGGCTTTGTTCTTGTTGCATTGAAAAGCTCGGACGTTCGAGTCCCTTCGTGGTTGTTTAAATTGAATAGCTCAGATCATTTGGAAATTTTACAAATTTCCTGAAAAAAGGCATTGTTCTTGTTTCTTTGAAAAGCTAATACATTGTTATGCAACTATAATAATCTTAAGACTTTGAGGCCTGAGAAACATTGTGTTTGATTCTGTATCACAAGATTGAAGGATCGAGTCTCTTCGTACTTGTCAAAAATCACCATCTTTCCTCATTCGGACAGGTTCAAAATGTTGATGTCTATTGTTGCAAAGCAAAGTCTGTATGATGTCATATAGCAGAAACTTGAGTAGACATCCTGGAATATTTGAAAAGGCGCTTGCCTTCTAACCACAATATTGAGGGGTCGAGTCTCTTTGTGATCGTTTAATTTCATTAGCTCAGCTAATTTGGAAATGTTTGCAAATTCCCGAAATAAGGCTTTGTTCTTGTTGCATTGAAAAGCTTGGAAATTGTTATGCAACTTTGATTATCAAGGACTGCGAGGCCTGAGAGATATTGTGTCTGATTCTGCATCGCAAGATGGAGTGATAGAGTGTCTTCGTACTTGTTAAATATCACTAGCTTTCCTCATTCAGACAAGTTCACAATTTTGATGTCTATTGTTGCAAAGCAAAGTCTGTATAATGTCATATAGTTCTATATAAAGCAGACTGCGTGGCCTAATGGATAAGGCGTCTGACTTCGAATCAGAAGATTGAGGGTTTGAGTCCCTTCGTGGTTGTTTAAATTGAATAGCTCAAATCATTTGGAAATGTTAAAAATTTCCTGAAATAAGGCATTGTTCTTGTTTCTTTGAAAAGCTAGGACATTGTTATGCAACTTTAATAATCTTAAGACTTCGAGGCCTGAGAAACATTGTGTTTGATTCTGTATCACAAGATTGAAGGATCCAGTCTCTTCGTACTTGTCAAAAATCACCATCTTTCCTCATTCGGACAGGTTCAAAATGTTGATGTCTATTGTTGCAAAGCAAAGTCTGTATGATGTCATATAGCAGAAACTTGAGTAGACATCCTGGAATAGTTGAAAAGGCGCTTGCCTTCTAACCACAATATTGAGGGGTCGAGTCTCTTTGTGATCGTTTAATTTCATTAACTCAGCTAATTTGGAAATGTTCGCAAATTCCCGAAATAAGGCTTTGTTCTTGTTGCATTGAAAAGCTTGGACATTGTTATGCAACTTTGATAATCAAGGACTGCGAGGCCTGAGAGATATTGTGTCTGATTCTGCATCGCAAGATGGAGTGATAGAGTGTCTTCGTACTTGTTAAATATCACTAATTTTCCTTATTCAGACAGGTTCACAATTTTGATGTCTATTGTTGCAAAGCAAAGTCTGTATAATGTCATATAGTTCTATATAAAGCAGACTGCGTGGCCTAATGGATAAGGCGTCTGACTTCCAATCAGAAGATTGAGGATTGGAGTCCCTTCGTGTTTGTTTAAATTGAATAGGTCAAATCATATGGAAATGTTAAAAATTTCCTGAAATAAGTCATTATTCTTGTTTCTTTGAAAAGCTAGGACATTGTTCTGCAACTTTAATAATCTTAAGACTTCGAGGCCTGAGAAACATTGTGTTTGATTCTGTATGACAAGATTGAAGGATCGAGTCTCTTCGTACTTGTCAAAAATCACCATCTTTCCTCATTTGGACAGGTTCAAAATGTTGATGTCTATTGTTGGAAAGCAAAGTCTGTATGATGTCATATTGGAGAAACTTGAGTAGACAGCCTGTCATAGTGGATAAGGTGCTTACATTCTAATTACTATATTGACGGGTCGAGTCTCTTCGTGATTGTTTAATTTCATTAGCACAGCTAATTTGGAAATGTTCTTAGTTTCCCGAAATAAGGCTTTGTTCTTGTTGCATTGAAAAGCTCGGACGTTCGAGTCCCTTCGTGGTTATTTAAATTGAATAGCTCAGATCATTTGGAAATGTTTCAAATTTCCTGAAAAAAGGCATTGTTCTTGTTTCTTTGAAAAGCTAGGACATTGTTATGCAACTTTAATAATCTTAAGACTTCGAGGCCTGAGAAACATTGTGTTTGATTCTGTATCACAAGATTGAAGGATCGAGTCTCTTCGTACTTGTCAAAAATCACCATCTTTCCTCATTTGGACAGGTTCAAAATGTTGATGTCTATTGTTGGAAAGGAAAGTCTGTATGATGTCATATTGGAGAAACTTGAGTAGACAGCTCTGTCATATTGGATAAGATGCTTACATTCTAATTACTATATTGACGGGTCGAGTCTCTTCGTGATTGTTGAATTTCATTAGCACAGCTAATTTGGAAATGTTCTTAGTTTCCCGAAATAAGGCTTTGTTCTTGTTGCATTGAAAAGCTCGGACGTTCGAGTCCCTTCGTGGTTGTTTAAATTGAATAGCTCAGATCATTTGGAAATTTTTCTAATTTCCTGAAAAAAGGCATTGTTCTTGTTTCTTTGAAAAGCTAAGACATTGGTATGCAACTTTAATAATCTTAAGACTTCGAGGCCTGAGAAACATTGTGTTTGATTCTGTATCACAAGATTGAAGGATCGAGTCTCTTTGTACTTGTCAAAAATCACCATCTTTCCTCATTCGGACAGGTTCAAAATGTTGATGTCTATTGTTGCAAAGCAAAGTCTGTATGATGTCATATAGCAGAAACTTGAGTAGACATCCTGGAATATTTGAAAAGGCGCTTGCCTTCTAACCACAATATTGAGGGGTCGAGTCTCTTTGTGATCGTTTAATTTTATTAGCTCAGCTAATTTGGAAATGTTCGCAAATTCCCGAAATAAGGCTTTGTTCTTGTTGCATTGAAAAGCTTGGACATTGTTATGCAACTTTGATTATCAAGGACTGCGAGGCCTGAGAGATATTGTGTCTGATTCTGCATCGCAAGATGGAGTGATAGAGTGTCTTCGTACTTGTTAAATATCACTAGCTTTCCTCATTCAGACAGGTTCACAATTTTGATGTCTATTGTTGCAAAGCAAAGTCTGTATGATGTCATATAGTTCTATATAAAGCAGACTGCGTGGCCTAATGGATAAGGCGTCTGACTTCGAATCAGAAGATTGAGGGTTCGAGTCCCTTCGTGGTTTTTTAAATTGAATAGCTCAATTCATTTGGAAATGTTAAAAATTTCCTGAAATAAGGCATTGTTCTTGTTTCTTTGAAAAGCTAGGACATTGTTATGCAACTTTAATAATCTTAAGACTTCGAGGCCTGAGAAACATTGTGTTTGATTCTGTATCACAAGATTGAAGGATCGAGTCTCTTCGTACTTGTCAAAAATCACCATCTTTCCTCATTTGGACAGGTTCAAAATGTTGATGTCTATTGTTGGAAAGCAAAGTCTGTATGATGTCATATTGGAGAAACTTGAGTAGACAGCCTGTCATAGTGGATAAGGTGCTTACATTCTAATTACTATATTGACGGGTCGAGTCTCTTCGTGATTGTTTAATTTCATTAGCACAGCTAATTTGGAAATGTTCTTAGTTTCCCGAAATAAGGCTTTGTTCTTGTTGCATTGAAAAGCTCGGACGTTCGAGTCCCTTCGTGGTTGTTTAAATTGAATAGGCCAGATCATTTGGAAATTTCTCAAATTTCCTGAAAAAAGGCATTGTTCTTGTTTCTTTGAAAAGCTAAGACATTGGTATGCAACTTTAATATTCTTAAGACTTCGAGGCCTGAGAAACATTGTGTTTGATTCTGTATCACAAGATTGAAGGATCGAGTGTCCTCGTACTTGTCAAAAATCCCAATCTTTCCTCATTTGGACAGGTTCAAAATGTTGATGTCTATTGTTGGAAAGCAAAGTCTGTATGATGTCATATTGGAGAAACTTGACTAGACAGCCTGTCATAGTGGATAAGGTGCTTACCTTCTCATCACAATATTGACGAGTCGAGTCTCTTCGTGATCGTTTAATTTCATTAGCACAGTTAATTTGGAAATGTTCTTAGTTTCCTGAAATAAGGCTTTGTTCTTGTTGCATTGAAAAGCTCGGACATTGTTATTCAACTTTAATAATCAAGGACTGCGAGGCCTGAGAGATATTGTGTCTGATTCTGCATCGCAAGATGGAGTGATAGAGTGTCTTCGTACTTGTTAAATATCACTAGCTTTCCTCATTCAGACAGGTTCACAATTTTGATGTCTATTGTTGCAAAGCAAAGTCTGTATGATGTCATATAGTTCTATATAAAGCAGACTGCGTGGCCTAATGGATAAGGCGTCTGACTTCGAATCAGAAGATTGAGGGTTCGAGTCCCTTCGTGGTTTTTTAAATTGAATAGCTCAATTCATTTGGAAATGTTAAAAATTTCCTGAAAAAAGGCATTGTTCTTGTTTCTTTGAAAAGCTAGGACATTGTTATGCAACTTTAATAATCTTAAGACTTCGAGGCCTGAGAAACATTGTGTTTGATTCTGTATCACAAGATTGAAGGATCGAGTCTCTTCGTAATTGTCAAAAATCACCATCTTTCCTCATTCGGACAGGTTCAAAATGTTGATGTCTATTGTTGCAAAGCAAAGTCTGTATGATGTCATATAGCAGAAACTTGAGTAGACATCCTGGAATAGTTGAAAAGGCGCTTGCCTTCTAACCACAATATTGAGGGGTCGAGTCTCTTTGTGATCGTTTAATTTCATTAGCTCAGCTAATTTGGAAATGTTCGCAAATTCCCGAAATAAGGCTTTGTTCTTGTTGCATTGAAAAGCTTGGACATTGTTATGCAACTTTGATAATCAAGGACTGCGAGGCCTGAGAGATATTGTTTCTGATTCTGCATCGCAAGATGGAGTGATAGAGTGTCTTCGTACTTGTTAAATATCACTAACTTTCCTCATTCAGACAGGTTCACAATTTTGATGTCTATTGTTGCAAAGCAAAGTCTGTATGATGTCATATAGGTCCATACGATGTAGACTGTGTGGCCTAATGGATAAGGAGTCTGACTTCGAATCAGAAGATTAAGGGTTCGAGTCCCTTCGTGGTTGTTTAAATTGAATAGCACTATTCATTTGGAAATGAAAAGCTAGGAGATTGTTATGCAACTTTAATAATCTTAAGACTTTGAGGCCTGAGAAACATTGTGTTTGATTCTGTATCACAAGATTGAACGATCGAGTCTCTTCTTACTTGTCAAAAATCACCATCTTTCCTCATTCGGACAGGTTCAAAATGTTGATGTCTATTGTTGGAAAGCAAAGTCTGTATGATGTCATATTGGAGAAACTTGAGTAGACAGCCTGTCATAGTGGATAAGGCGATTACATTCTAATTACAATATTGACGGGTCGAGTCTCTTCGTGATTGTTTAATTTCATTAGCACAGCTAATTTGGAAATGTTCTTAGTTTCCCGAAATAAGGCTTTGTTCTTGTTGCATTGAAAAGCTCGGACGTTCGAGTCCCTTCGTGGTTGTTTAAATTGAATAGCTCAGATCATTTGGAAATGTTTCAAATTTCCTGAAAAAAGGCATTGTTCTTGTTTCTTTGAAAAGCTAGGACATTGTTATGCAACTTTAATAATCTTAAGACTTCGAGGCCTGAGAAACATTGTGTTTGATTCTGTATCACAAGATTGAAGGATCGAGTCTCTTCGTACTTGTCAAAAATCACCATCTTTCCTCATTCGGACAGGTTCAAAATGTTGATGTCTATTGTTGCAAAGCAAAGTCTGTATGATGTCATATAGCAGAAACTTGAGTAGACATCCTGGAATAGTTGAAAAGGCGCTTGCCTTCTAACCACAATATTGACGGGTCGAGTCTCTTCGTGATTGTTTAATTTCATTAGCACAGCTAATTTGGAAATGTTCTTAGTTTCCCGAAATAAGGCTTTGTTCTTGTTGCATTGAAAAGCTCGGACGTTCGAGTCTCTTCGTGGTTGTTTAAATTGAATAGCTCAGATCATTTGGAAATGTTTCAAATTTCCTGAAAAAAGGCATTGTTCTTGTTTCTTTGAAAAGCTAGGACATTGTTATGCAACTTTAATATTCTTAAGACTTCGAGGCCTGAGAAACATTGTGTTTGATTCTGTATCACAAGATTGAAGGATCGAGTGTCCTCGTACTTGTCAAAAATCCCAATCTTTCCTCATTCGGACAAGTTCAAAATGTTGATGTCTATTGTTGGAAAGCAAAGTCTGTATGATGTCATATTGGAGAAACTTGAGTAGACATCCTGGAATAGTTGAAAAGGCGCTTGCCTTCTAACCACAATATTGAGGGGTCGAGTCTCTTTGTGATCGTTTAATTTCATTAGCTCAGCTAATTTGGAAATGTTCGCAAATTCCCGAAATAAGGCTTTGTTCTTGTTGCATTGAAAAGCTTGGACATTGTTATGCAACTTTGATAATCAAGGACTGCGAGGCCTGAGAGATATTGTTTCTGATTCTGCATCGCAAGATGGAGTGATAGAGTGTCTTCGTACTTGTTAAATATCACTAACTTTCCTCATTCAGACAGGTTCACAATTTTGATGTCTATTGTTGCAAAGCAAAGTCTGTATGATGTCATATAGGTCCATACGATGTAGACTGCGTGGCCTAATGGATAAGGAGTCTGACTTCGAATCAGAAGATTAAGGGTTCGAGTCCCTTCGTGGTTGTTTAAATTGAATAGCACAATTCATTTGGAAATGAAAAGCTAGGAGATTGTTATGCAACTTTAATAATCTTAAGACTTTGAGGCCTGAGAAACATTGTGTTTGATTCTGTATCACAAGATTGAACGATCGAGTCTCTTCTTACTTGTCAAAAATCACCATCTTTCCTCATTCGGA
This sequence comes from Salmo trutta, assembly GCF_901001165.1. Classification (NCBI taxonomy): domain Eukaryota; kingdom Metazoa; phylum Chordata; class Actinopteri; order Salmoniformes; family Salmonidae; genus Salmo; species Salmo trutta. The sequence continues at coordinate 43,109,275 of NC_042984.1, read as the reverse complement.
CAGGTTCAAAATGTTGATGTCTATTGTTGCAAAGCAAAGTCTGTATGATGTCATATAGGTCCAGATGATGTAGACTGCGTGGCCTAATGGATAAGGCGTCTGACTTCGAATCAGAAGATTAAGGGTTCGAGTCCCTCTGTGGTTGTTTAAATTGAATAGCTCAATTCATTTGGAAATGTAAAGAATTTCCTGAAATAAGGCATTGTTCTTGTTTCTTTGAAAAGCTAGGACATTGTTATGCAACTTTAATATTCTTAAGACTTCGAGGCCTGAGAAACATTGTGTTTGATTCTGTATCACAAGATTGAAGGATCGAGTCTCTTCGTACTTGTCAAAAATCACCAACTTTCCTCATTTGGACAGGTTCAAAATGTTGATGTCTATTGTTGGAAAGCAAAGTCTAAATGATGTCATATTGGAGAAACTTGACTAGACAGCCTGTCATAGTGGATAAGGTGCTTACATTCTAATTACAATATTGACGGGTCGAGTCTCTTCGTGATTGTTTAATTTCATTAGCACAGCTAATTTGGAAATGTTCTTAGTTTCCTGAAATAAGGCTTTGTTCTTGTTGCATTGAAAAGCTCGGACTTTCGAGTCTTTTCCTGGTTGTTTAAATTGAATAGCATAAATCTTTTGGAAATGTTTCATTTCATGAATAAAGGCATTGTTCTTGTTTCTTTGAAAAGCTAGGACATTGTTATGCAACTTTAATAATCTTAAGACTTCGAGGCCTGAGAAACATTGTGTTTGATTCTGTATCACAAGATTGAAGGATCGAGTCTCTTCGTACTTGTCAAAAATCACCATCTTTCCTCATTCGGACAGGTTCAAAATGTTGATGTCTATTGTTGCAAAGCAAAGTCTGTATGATGTCATATAGCAGAAACTTGAGTAGACATCCTGGAATAGTTGAAAAGGCGCTTGCCTTCTAACCACAATATTGAGGGGTCGAGTCTCTTTGTGATCGTTTAATTTCATTAGCTCAGCTAATTTGGAAATGTTCGCAAATTCCCGAAATAAGGGTTTGTTCTTGTTGCATTGAAAAGCTTGGACATTGTTATGCAACTTTGATTATCAAGGACTGCGAGGCCTGAGAGATATTGTGTCTGATTCTGCATCGCAAGATGGAGTGATAGTGTCTTCGTACTTGTTAAATATCACTAGCTTTCCTCATTCAGACAGGTTCACAATTTTGATGTCTATTGTTGCAAAGCAAAGTCTGTATGATGTCATATAGTTCTATATAAAGCAGACTGCGTGGCCTAATGGATAAGGCGTCTGATTTCGAATCAGAAGATTGAGGGTTCGAGTCCCTTCGTGGTTGTTTAAATTGAATAGCTCAAATCATTTGGGAATGTTAAAAATTTCCTGAAATAAGGCATTGTTCTTGTTTCTTTGAAAAGCTAGGACATTGTTATGCAACTTTAATAATCTTAAGACTTCGAGGCCTGAGAAACATTGTGTTTGATTCTGTATCACAAGATTGAAGGATCGAGTCTCTTCGTACTTGTCAAAAATCACCATCTTTCCTCATTTGGACAGGTTCAAAATGTTGATGTCTATTGTTGGAAAGGAAAGTCTGTATGATGTCATATTGGAGAAACTTGAGTAGACAGCTCTGTCATAGTGGATAAGATGCTTACATTCTAATTACTATATTGACGGGTCGAGTCTCTTCGTGATTGTTGAATTTCATTAGCACAGCTAATTTGGAAATGTTCTTAGTTTTCCGAAATAAGGCTTTGTTCTTGTTGCATTGAAAAGCTCGGACGTTCGAGTCCCTTCGTGGTTGTTTAAATTGAATAGCTCAGATCATTTGGAAATTTTACAAATTTCCTGAAAAAAGGCATTGTTCTTGTTTCTTTGAAAAGCTAAGACATTGTTATGCAACTATAATAATCTTAAGACTTTGAGGCCTGAGAAACATTGTGTTTGATTCTGTATCACAAGATTGAAGGATCGAGTCTCTTCGTACTTGTCAAAAATCACCATCTTTCCTCATTCGGACAGGTTCAAAATGTTGATGTCTATTGTTGCAAAGCAAAGTCTGTATGATGTCATATAGCAGAAACTTGAGTAGACATCCTGGAATATTTGAAAAGGCGCTTGCCTTCTTACCACAATATTGAGGGGTCGAGTCTCTTTGTGATAGGTTAATTTCATTAGCTCAGCTAATTTGGAAATGTTCGCAAATTCCCGAAATAAGGCTTTGTTCTTGTTGCATTGAAAAGCTTGGAAATTGTTATGCAACTTTGATTATCAAGGACTGCGAGGCCTGAGAGATATTGTGTCTGATTCTGCATCGCAAGATGGAGTGATAGAGTGTCTTCGTACTTGTTAAATATCACTAGCTTTCCTCATTCAGACAGGTTCACAATTTTGATGTCTATTGTTGCAAAGCAAAGTCTGTATAATGTCATATAGTTCTATATAAAGCAGACTGCGTGGCCTAATGGATAAGGCGTCTGACTTCGAATCAGAAGATTGAGGATTGGAGTCCCTTCGTGTTTGTTTAAATTGAATGGCTCAAATCATTTTGAAATGTTAAAAATTTCCTGAAATAAGGCATTGTTCTTGTTTCTTTGAAAAGCTAGGACATTGTTATGCAACTTTAATAATCTTAAGACTTCGAGGCCTGAGAAACATTGTGTTTGATTCTGTATCACAAGATTGAAGGATCGAGTCTCTTCGTACTTGTCAAAAATCACCATCTTTCCTCATTTGGACAGGTTCAAAATGTTGATGTCTATTGTTGGAAAGGAAAGTCTGTATGATGTCATATTGGAGAAACTTGAGTAGACAGCTCTGTCATAGTGGATAAGATGCTTACATGCTAATTACTATATTGACGGGTCGAGTCTCTTCGTGATTGTTGAATTTCATTAGCACAGCTAATTTGGAAATGTTCTTAGTTTTCCGAAATAAGGCTTTGTTCTTGTTGCATTGAAAAGCTCGGACGTTCGAGTCCCTTCGTGGTTGTTTAAATTGAATAGCTCAGATCATTTGGAAATTTTTCAAATTTCCTGAAAAAAGGCATTGTTCTTGTTTCTTTGAAAAGCTAAGACATTGTTATGCAACTATAATAATCTTAAGACTTTGAGGCCTGAGAAACATTGTGTTTGATTCTGTATCACAAGATTGAAGGATCGAGTCTCTTCGTACTTGTCAAAAATCACCATCTTTCCTCATTCGGACAGGTTCAAAATGTTGATGTCTATTGTTGCAAAGCAAAGTCTGTATGATGTCATATAGCAGAAACTTGAGTAGACATCCTGGAATATTTGAAAAGGCGCTTGCCTTCTAACCACAATATTGAGGGGTCGAGTCTCTTTGTGATCGTTTAATTTCATTAGCTCAGCTAATTTGGAAATGTTTGCAAATTCCCGAAATAAGGCTTTGTTCTTGTTGCATTGAAAAGCTTGGAAATTGTTATGCAACTTTGATTATCAAGGACTGCGAGGCCTGAGAGATATTGTGTCTGATTCTGCATCGCAAGATGGAGTGATAGAGTGTCTTCGTACTTGTTAAATATCACTAGCTTTCCTCATTCAGACAAGTTCACAATTTTGATGTCTATTGTTGCAAAGCAAAGTCTGTATAATGTCATATAGTTCTATATAAAGCAGACTGCGTGGCCTAATGGATAAGGCGTCTGACTTCGAATCAGAAGATTGAGGGTTTGAGTCCCTTCGTGGTTGTTTAAATTGAATAGCTCAAATCATTTGGAAATGTTAAAAATTTCCTGAAATAAGGCATTGTTCTTGTTTCTTTGAAAAGCTAGGACATTGTTATGCAACTTTAATAATCTTAAGACTTCGAGGCCTGAGAAACATTGTGTTTGATTCTGTATCACAAGATTGAAGGATCCAGTCTCTTCGTACTTGTCAAAAATCACCATCTTTCCTCATTCGGACAGGTTCAAAATGTTGATGTCTATTGTTGCAAAGCAAAGTCTGTATGATGTCATATAGCAGAAACTTGAGTAGACATCCTGGAATAGTTGAAAAGGCGCTTGCCTTCTAACCACAATATTGAGGGGTCGAGTCTCTTTGTGATCGTTTAATTTCATTAACTCAGCTAATTTGGAAATGTTCGCAAATTCCCGAAATAAGGCTTTGTTCTTGTTGCATTGAAAAGCTTGGACATTGTTATGCAACTTTGATAATCAAGGACTGCGAGGCCTGAGAGATATTGTGTCTGATTCTGCATCGCAAGATGGAGTGATAGAGTGTCTTCGTACTTGTTAAATATCACTAATTTTCCTTATTCAGACAGGTTCACAATTTTGATGTCTATTGTTGCAAAGCAAAGTCTGTATAATGTCATATAGTTCTATATAAAGCAGACTGCGTGGCCTAATGGATAAGGCGTCTGACTTCCAATCAGAAGATTGAGGATTGGAGTCCCTTCGTGTTTGTTTAAATTGAATAGGTCAAATCATATGGAAATGTTAAAAATTTCCTGAAATAAGTCATTATTCTTGTTTCTTTGAAAAGCTAGGACATTGTTCTGCAACTTTAATAATCTTAAGACTTCGAGGCCTGAGAAACATTGTGTTTGATTCTGTATCACAAGATTGAAGGATCGAGTCTCTTCGTACTTGTCAAAAATCACCATCTTTCCTCATTTGGACAGGTTCAAAATGTTGATGTCTATTGTTGGAAAGCAAAGTCTGTATGATGTCATATTGGAGAAACTTGAGTAGACAGCCTGTCATAGTGGATAAGGTGCTTACATTCTAATTACTATATTGACGGGTCGAGTCTCTTCGTGATTGTTTAATTTCATTAGCACAGCTAATTTGGAAATGTTCTTAGTTTCCCGAAATAAGGCTTTGTTCTTGTTGCATTGAAAAGCTCGGACGTTCGAGTCCCTTCGTGGTTATTTAAATTGAATAGCTCAGATCATTTGGAAATGTTTCAAATTTCCTGAAAAAAGGCATTGTTCTTGTTTCTTTGAAAAGCTAGGACATTGTTATGCAACTTTAATAATCTTAAGACTTCGAGGCCTGAGAAACATTGTGTTTGATTCTGTATCACAAGATTGAAGGATCGAGTCTCTTCGTACTTGTCAAAAATCACAATCTTTCCTCATTTGGACAGGTTCAAAATGTTGATGTCTATTGTTGGAAAGGAAAGTCTGTATGATGTCATATTGGAGAAACTTGAGTAGACAGCTCTGTCATATTGGATAAGATGCTTACATTCTAATTACTATATTGACGGGTCGAGTCTCTTCGTGATTGTTGAATTTCATTAGCACAGCTAATTTGGAAATGTTCTTAGTTTCCCGAAATAAGGCTTTGTTCTTGTTGCATTGAAAAGCTCGGACGTTCGAGTCCCTTCGTGGTTGTTTAAATTGAATAGCTCAGATCATTTGGAAATTTTTCTAATTTCCTGAAAAAAGGCATTGTTCTTGTTTCTTTGAAAAGCTAAGACATTGGTATGCAACTTTAATAATCTTAAGACTTCGAGGCCTGAGAAACATTGTGTTTGATTCTGTATCACAAGATTGAAGGATCGAGTCTCTTTGTACTTGTCAAAAATCACCATCTTTCCTCATTCGGACAGGTTCAAAATGTTGATGTCTATTGTTGCAAAGCAAAGTCTGTATGATGTCATATAGCAGAAACTTGAGTAGACATCCTGGAATATTTGAAAAGGCGCTTGCCTTCTAACCACAATATTGAGGGGTCGAGTCTCTTTGTGATCGTTTAATTTTATTAGCTCAGCTAATTTGGAAATGTTCGCAAATTCCCGAAATAAGGCTTTGTTCTTGTTGCATTGAAAAGCTTGGACATTGTTATGCAACTTTGATTATCAAGGACTGCGAGGCCTGAGAGATATTGTGTCTGATTCTGCATCGCAAGATGGAGTGATAGAGTGTCTTCGTACTTGTTAAATATCACTAGCTTTCCTCATTCAGACAGGTTCACAATTTTGATGTCTATTGTTGCAAAGCAAAGTCTGTATGATGTCATATAGTTCTATATAAAGCAGACTGCGTGGCCTAATGGATAAGGCGTCTGACTTCGAATCAGAAGATTGAGGGTTCGAGTCCCTTCGTGGTTTTTTAAATTGAATAGCTCAATTCATTTGGAAATGTTAAAAATTTCCTGAAATAAGGCATTGTTCTTGTTTCTTTGAAAAGCTAGGACATTGTTATGCAACTTTAATAATCTTAAGACTTCGAGGCCTGAGAAACATTGTGTTTGATTCTGTATCACAAGATTGAAGGATCGAGTCTCTTCGTACTTGTCAAAAATCACCATCTTTCCTCATTTGGACAGGTTCAAAATGTTGATGTCTATTGTTGGAAAGCAAAGTCTGTATGATGTCATATTGGAGAAACTTGAGTAGACAGCCTGTCATAGTGGATAAGGTGCTTACATTCTAATTACTATATTGACGGGTCGAGTCTCTTCGTGATTGTTTAATTTCATTAGCACAGCTAATTTGGAAATGTTCTTAGTTTCCCGAAATAAGGCTTTGTTCTTGTTGCATTGAAAAGCTCGGACGTTCGAGTCCCTTCGTGGTTGTTTAAATTGAATAGGCCAGATCATTTGGAAATTTCTCAAATTTCCTGAAAAAAGGCATTGTTCTTGTTTCTTTGAAAAGCTAAGACATTGGTATGCAACTTTAATATTCTTAAGACTTCGAGGCCTGAGAAACATTGTGTTTGATTCTGTATCACAAGATTGAAGGATCGAGTGTCCTCGTACTTGTCAAAAATCCCAATCTTTCCTCATTTGGACAGGTTCAAAATGTTGATGTCTATTGTTGGAAAGCAAAGTCTGTATGATGTCATATTGGAGAAACTTGACTAGACAGCCTGTCATAGTGGATAAGGTGCTTACCTTCTCATCACAATATTGACGAGTCGAGTCTCTTCGTGATCGTTTAATTTCATTAGCACAGTTAATTTGGAAATGTTCTTAGTTTCCTGAAATAAGGCTTTGTTCTTGTTGCATTGAAAAGCTCGGACATTGTTATTCAACTTTAATAATCAAGGACTGCGAGGCCTGAGAGATATTGTGTCTGATTCTGCATCGCAAGATGGAGTGATAGAGTGTCTTCGTACTTGTTAAATATCACTAGCTTTCCTCATTCAGACAGGTTCACAATTTTGATGTCTATTGTTGCAAAGCAAAGTCTGTATGATGTCATATAGTTCTATATAAAGCAGACTGCGTGGCCTAATGGATAAGGCGTCTGACTTCGAATCAGAAGATTGAGGGTTCGAGTCCCTTCGTGGTTTTTTAAATTGAATAGCTCAATTCATTTGGAAATGTTAAAAATTTCCTGAAAAAAGGCATTGTTCTTGTTTCTTTGAAAAGCTAGGACATTGTTATGCAACTTTAATAATCTTAAGACTTCGAGGCCTGAGAAACATTGTGTTTGATTCTGTATCACAAGATTGAAGGATCGAGTCTCTTCGTAATTGTCAAAAATCACCATCTTTCCTCATTCGGACAGGTTCAAAATGTTGATGTCTATTGTTGCAAAGCAAAGTCTGTATGATGTCATATAGCAGAAACTTGAGTAGACATCCTGGAATAGTTGAAAAGGCGCTTGCCTTCTAACCACAATATTGAGGGGTCGAGTCTCTTTGTGATCGTTTAATTTCATTAGCTCAGCTAATTTGGAAATGTTCGCAAATTCCCGAAATAAGGCTTTGTTCTTGTTGCATTGAAAAGCTTGGACATTGTTATGCAACTTTGATAATCAAGGACTGCGAGGCCTGAGAGATATTGTTTCTGATTCTGCATCGCAAGATGGAGTGATAGAGTGTCTTCGTACTTGTTAAATATCACTAACTTTCCTCATTCAGACAGGTTCACAATTTTGATGTCTATTGTTGCAAAGCAAAGTCTGTATGATGTCATATAGGTCCATACGATGTAGACTGTGTGGCCTAATGGATAAGGAGTCTGACTTCGAATCAGAAGATTAAGGGTTCGAGTCCCTTCGTGGTTGTTTAAATTGAATAGCACTATTCATTTGGAAATGAAAAGCTAGGAGATTGTTATGCAACTTTAATAATCTTAAGACTTTGAGGCCTGAGAAACATTGTGTTTGATTCTGTATCACAAGATTGAACGATCGAGTCTCTTCTTACTTGTCAAAAATCACCATCTTTCCTCATTCGGACAGGTTCAAAATGTTGATGTCTATTGTTGGAAAGCAAAGTCTGTATGATGTCATATTGGAGAAACTTGAGTAGACAGCCTGTCATAGTGGATAAGGCGATTACATTCTAATTACAATATTGACGGGTCGAGTCTCTTCGTGATTGTTTAATTTCATTAGCACAGCTAATTTGGAAATGTTCTTAGTTTCCCGAAATAAGGCTTTGTTCTTGTTGCATTGAAAAGCTCGGACGTTCGAGTCCCTTCGTGGTTGTTTAAATTGAATAGCTCAGATCATTTGGAAATGTTTCAAATTTCCTGAAAAAAGGCATTGTTCTTGTTTCTTTGAAAAGCTAGGACATTGTTATGCAACTTTAATAATCTTAAGACTTCGAGGCCTGAGAAACATTGTGTTTGATTCTGTATCACAAGATTGAAGGATCGAGTCTCTTCGTACTTGTCAAAAATCACCATCTTTCCTCATTCGGACAGGTTCAAAATGTTGATGTCTATTGTTGCAAAGCAAAGTCTGTATGATGTCATATAGCAGAAACTTGAGTAGACATCCTGGAATAGTTGAAAAGGCGCTTGCCTTCTAACCACAATATTGACGGGTCGAGTCTCTTCGTGATTGTTTAATTTCATTAGCACAGCTAATTTGGAAATGTTCTTAGTTTCCCGAAATAAGGCTTTGTTCTTGTTGCATTGAAAAGCTCGGACGTTCGAGTCTCTTCGTGGTTGTTTAAATTGAATAGCTCAGATCATTTGGAAATGTTTCAAATTTCCTGAAAAAAGGCATTGTTCTTGTTTCTTTGAAAAGCTAGGACATTGTTATGCAACTTTAATATTCTTAAGACTTCGAGGCCTGAGAAACATTGTGTTTGATTCTGTATCACAAGATTGAAGGATCGAGTGTCCTCGTACTTGTCAAAAATCCCAATCTTTCCTCATTCGGACAAGTTCAAAATGTTGATGTCTATTGTTGGAAAGCAAAGTCTGTATGATGTCATATTGGAGAAACTTGAGTAGACATCCTGGAATAGTTGAAAAGGCGCTTGCCTTCTAACCACAATATTGAGGGGTCGAGTCTCTTTGTGATCGTTTAATTTCATTAGCTCAGCTAATTTGGAAATGTTCGCAAATTCCCGAAATAAGGCTTTGTTCTTGTTGCATTGAAAAGCTTGGACATTGTTATGCAACTTTGATAATCAAGGACTGCGAGGCCTGAGAGATATTGTTTCTGATTCTGCATCGCAAGATGGAGTGATAGAGTGTCTTCGTACTTGTTAAATATCACTAACTTTCCTCATTCAGACAGGTTCACAATTTTGATGTCTATTGTTGCAAAGCAAAGTCTGTATGATGTCATATAGGTCCATACGATGTAGACTGCGTGGCCTAATGGATAAGGAGTCTGACTTCGAATCAGAAGATTAAGGGTTCGAGTCCCTTCGTGGTTGTTTAAATTGAATAGCACAATTCATTTGGAAATGAAAAGCTAGGAGATTGTTATGCAACTTTAATAATCTTAAGACTTTGAGGCCTGAGAAACATTGTGTTTGATTCTGTATCACAAGATTGAACGATCGAGTCTCTTCTTACTTGTCAAAAATCACCATCTTTCCTCATTCGGACAGGTTCAAAATGTTGATGTCTATTGTTGCAAAGCAAAGTCTGTATGATGTCATATAGGTCCAGATGATGTAGACTGCGTGGCCTAATGGATAAGGCGTCTGACTTCGAATCAGAAGATTAAGGGTTCGAGTCCCTCTGTGGTTGTTTAAATTGAATAGCTCAATTCATTTGGAAATGTAAAGAATTTCCTGAAATAAGGCATTGTTCTTGTTTCTTTGAAAAGCTAGGACATTGTTATGCAACTTTAATATTCTTAAGACTTCGAGGCCTGAGAAACATTGTGTTTGATTCTGTATCACAAGATTGAAGGATCGAGTCTCTTCGTACTTGTCAAAAATCACCAACTTTCCTCATTTGGACAGGTTCAAAATGTTGATGTCTATTGTTGGAAAGCAAAGTCTAAATGATGTCATATTGGAGAAACTTGACTAGACAGCCTGTCATAGTGGATAAGGTGCTTACATTCTAATTACAATATTGACGGGTCGAGTCTCTTCGTGATTGTTTAATTTCATTAGCACAGCTAATTTGGAAATGTTCTTAGTTTCCTGAAATAAGGCTTTGTTCTTGTTGCATTGAAAAGCTCGGACTTTCGAGTCTTTTCCTGGTTGTTTAAATTGAATAGCATAAATCTTTTGGAAATGTTTCATTTCATGAATAAAGGCATTGTTCTTGTTTCTTTGAAAAGCTAGGACATTGTTATGCAACTTTAATAATCTTAAGACTTCGAGGCCTGAGAAACATTGTGTTTGATTCTGTATCACAAGATTGAAGGATCGAGTCTCTTCGTACTTGTCAAAAATCACCATCTTTCCTCATTCGGACAGGTTCAAAATGTTGATGTCTATTGTTGCAAAGCAAAGTCTGTATGATGTCATATAGCAGAAACTTGAGTAGACATCCTGGAATAGTTGAAAAGGCGCTTGCCTTCTAACCACAATATTGAGGGGTCGAGTCTCTTTGTGATCGTTTAATTTCATTAGCTCAGCTAATTTGGAAATGTTCGCAAATTCCCGAAATAAGGGTTTGTTCTTGTTGCATTGAAAAGCTTGGACATTGTTATGCAACTTTGATTATCAAGGACTGCGAGGCCTGAGAGATATTGTGTCTGATTCTGCATCGCAAGATGGAGTGATAGTGTCTTCGTACTTGTTAAATATCACTAGCTTTCCTCATTCAGACAGGTTCACAATTTTGATGTCTATTGTTGCAAAGCAAAGTCTGTATGATGTCATATAGTTCTATATAAAGCAGACTGCGTGGCCTAATGGATAAGGCGTCTGATTTCGAATCAGAAGATTGAGGGTTCGAGTCCCTTCGTGGTTGTTTAAATTGAATAGCTCAAATCATTTGGGAATGTTAAAAATTTCCTGAAATAAGGCATTGTTCTTGTTTCTTTGAAAAGCTAGGACATTGTTATGCAACTTTAATAATCTTAAGACTTCGAGGCCTGAGAAACATTGTGTTTGATTCTGTATCACAAGATTGAAGGATCGAGTCTCTTCGTACTTGTCAAAAATCACCATCTTTCCTCATTTGGACAGGTTCAAAATGTTGATGTCTATTGTTGGAAAGGAAAGTCTGTATGATGTCATATTGGAGAAACTTGAGTAGACAGCTCTGTCATAGTGGATAAGATGCTTACATTCTAATTACTATATTGACGGGTCGAGTCTCTTCGTGATTGTTGAATTTCATTAGCACAGCTAATTTGGAAATGTTCTTAGTTTTCCGAAATAAGGCTTTGTTCTTGTTGCATTGAAAAGCTCGGACGTTCGAGTCCCTTCGTGGTTGTTTAAATTGAATAGCTCAGATCATTTGGAAATTTTACAAATTTCCTGAAAAAAGGCATTGTTCTTGTTTCTTTGAAAAGCTAAGACATTGTTATGCAACTATAATAATCTTAAGACTTTGAGGCCTGAGAAACATTGTGTTTGATTCTGTATCACAAGATTGAAGGATCGAGTCTCTTCGTACTTGTCAAAAATCACCATCTTTCCTCATTCGGACAGGTTCAAAATGTTGATGTCTATTGTTGCAAAGCAAAGTCTGTATGATGTCATATAGCAGAAACTTGAGTAGACATCCTGGAATATTTGAAAAGGCGCTTGCCTTCTTACCACAATATTGAGGGGTCGAGTCTCTTTGTGATAGGTTAATTTCATTAGCTCAGCTAATTTGGAAATGTTCGCAAATTCCCGAAATAAGGCTTTGTTCTTGTTGCATTGAAAAGCTTGGAAATTGTTATGCAACTTTGATTATCAAGGACTGCGAGGCCTGAGAGATATTGTGTCTGATTCTGCATCGCAAGATGGAGTGATAGAGTGTCTTCGTACTTGTTAAATATCACTAGCTTTCCTCATTCAGACAGGTTCACAATTTTGATGTCTATTGTTGCAAAGCAAAGTCTGTATAATGTCATATAGTTCTATATAAAGCAGACTGCGTGGCCTAATGGATAAGGCGTCTGACTTCGAATCAGAAGATTGAGGATTGGAGTCCCTTCGTGTTTGTTTAAATTGAATGGCTCAAATCATTTTGAAATGTTAAAAATTTCCTGAAATAAGGCATTGTTCTTGTTTCTTTGAAAAGCTAGGACATTGTTATGCAACTTTAATAATCTTAAGACTTCGAGGCCTGAGAAACATTGTGTTTGATTCTGTATCACAAGATTGAAGGATCGAGTCTCTTCGTACTTGTCAAAAATCACCATCTTTCCTCATTTGGACAGGTTCAAAATGTTGATGTCTATTGTTGGAAAGGAAAGTCTGTATGATGTCATATTGGAGAAACTTGAGTAGACAGCTCTGTCATAGTGGATAAGATGCTTACATGCTAATTACTATATTGACGGGTCGAGTCTCTTCGTGATTGTTGAATTTCATTAGCACAGCTAATTTGGAAATGTTCTTAGTTTTCCGAAATAAGGCTTTGTTCTTGTTGCATTGAAAAGCTCGGACGTTCGAGTCCCTTCGTGGTTGTTTAAATTGAATAGCTCAGATCATTTGGAAATTTTTCAAATTTCCTGAAAAAAGGCATTGTTCTTGTTTCTTTGAAAAGCTAAGACATTGTTATGCAACTATAATAATCTTAAGACTTTGAGGCCTGAGAAACATTGTGTTTGATTCTGTATCACAAGATTGAAGGATCGAGTCTCTTCGTACTTGTCAAAAATCACCATCTTTCCTCATTCGGACAGGTTCAAATGTTGATGTCTATTGTTGCAAAGCAAAGTCTGTATGATGTCATATAGCAGAAACTTGAGTAGACATCCTGGAATATTTGAAAAGGCGCTTGCCTTCTAACCACAATATTGAGGGGTCGAGTCTCTTTGTGATCGTTTAATTTCATTAGCTCAGCTAATTTGGAAATGTTTGCAAATTCCCGAAATAAGGCTTTGTTCTTGTTGCATTGAAAAGCTTGGAAATTGTTATGCAACTTTGATTATCAAGGACTGCGAGGCCTGAGAGATATTGTGTCTGATTCTGCATCGCAAGATGGAGTGATAGAGTGTCTTCGTACTTGTTAAATATCACTAGCTTTCCTCATTCAGACAAGTTCACAATTTTGATGTCTATTGTTGCAAAGCAAAGTCTGTATAATGTCATATAGTTCTATATAAAGCAGACTGCGTGGCCTAATGGATAAGGCGTCTGACTTCGAATCAGAAGATTGAGGGTTTGAGTCCCTTCGTGGTTGTTTAAATTGAATAGCTCAAATCATTTGGAAATGTTAAAAATTTCCTGAAATAAGGCATTGTTCTTGTTTCTTTGAAAAGCTAGGACATTGTTATGCAACTTTAATAATCTTAAGACTTCGAGGCCTGAGAAACATTGTGTTTGATTCTGTATCACAAGATTGAAGGATCCAGTCTCTTCGTACTTGTCAAAAATCACCATCTTTCCTCATTCGGACAGGTTCAAAATGTTGATGTCTATTGTTGCAAAGCAAAGTCTGTATGATGTCATATAGCAGAAACTTGAGTAGACATCCTGGAATAGTTGAAAAGGCGCTTGCCTTCTAACCACAATATTGAGGGGTCGAGTCTCTTTGTGATCGTTTAATTTCATTAACTCAGCTAATTTGGAAATGTTCGCAAATTCCCGAAATAAGGCTTTGTTCTTGTTGCATTGAAAAGCTTGGACATTGTTATGCAACTTTGATAATCAAGGACTGCGAGGCCTGAGAGATATTGTGTCTGATTCTGCATCGCAAGATGGAGTGATAGAGTGTCTTCGTACTTGTTAAATATCACTAATTTTCCTTATTCAGACAGGTTCACAATTTGATGTCTATTGTTGCAAAGCAAAGTCTGTATAATGTCATATAGTTCTATATAAAGCAGACTGCGTGGCCTAATGGATAAGGCGTCTGACTTCCAATCAGAAGATTGAGGATTGGAGTCCCTTCGTGTTTGTTTAAATTGAATAGGTCAAATCATATGGAAATGTTAAAAATTTCCTGAAATAAGTCATTATTCTTGTTTCTTTGAAAAGCTAGGACATTGTTCTGCAACTTTAATAATCTTAAGACTTCGAGGCCTGAGAAACATTGTGTTTGATTCTGTATCACAAGATTGAAGGATCGAGTCTCTTCGTACTTGTCAAAAATCACCATCTTTCCTCATTTGGACAGGTTCAAAATGTTGATGTCTATTGTTGGAAAGCAAAGTCTGTATGATGTCATATGGAGAAACTTGAGTAGACAGCCTGTCATAGTGGATAAGGTGCTTACATTCTAATTACTATATTGACGGGTCGAGTCTCTTCGTGATTGTTTAATTTCATTAGCACAGCTAATTTGGAAATGTTCTTAGTTTCCCGAAATAAGGCTTTGTTCTTGTTGCATTGAAAAGCTCGGACGTTCGAGTCCCTTCGTGGTTATTTAAATTGAATAGCTCAGATCATTTGGAAATGTTTCAAATTTCCTGAAAAAAGGCATTGTTCTTGTTTCTTTGAAAAGCTAGGACATTGTTATGCAACTTTAATAATCTTAAGACTTCGAGGCCTGAGAAACATTGTGTTTGATTCTGTATCACAAGATTGAAGGATCGAGTCTCTTCGTACTTGTCAAAAATCACCATCTTTCCTCATTTGGACAGGTTCAAAATGTTGATGTCTATTGTTGGAAAGGAAAGTCTGTATGATGTCATATTGGAGAAACTTGAGTAGACAGCTCTGTCATATTGGATAAGATGCTTACATTCTAATTACTATATTGACGGGTCGAGTCTCTTCGTGATTGTTGAATTTCATTAGCACAGCTAATTTGGAAATGTTCTTAGTTTCCCGAAATAAGGCTTTGTTCTTGTTGCATTGAAAAGCTCGGACGTTCGAGTCCCTTCGTGGTTGTTTAAATTGAATAGCTCAGATCATTTGGAAATTTTTCTAATTTCCTGAAAAAAGGCATTGTTCTTGTTTCTTTGAAAAGCTAAGACATTGGTATGCAACTTTAATAATCTTAAGACTTCGAGGCCTGAGAAACATTGTGTTTGATTCTGTATCACAAGATTGAAGGATCGAGTCTCTTCGTACTTGTCAAAAATCACCATCTTTCCTCATTCGGACAGGTTCAAAATGTTGATGTCTATTGTTGCAAAGCAAAGTCTGTATGATGTCATATAGCAGAAACTTGAGTAGACATCCTGGAATATTTGAAAAGGCGCTTGCCTTCTAACCACAATATTGAGGG
This sequence comes from Salmo trutta, assembly GCF_901001165.1. Lineage (NCBI taxonomy): Eukaryota > Metazoa > Chordata > Actinopteri > Salmoniformes > Salmonidae > Salmo > Salmo trutta. The sequence continues at coordinate 43,093,818 of NC_042984.1, read as the reverse complement.
GTCGAGTCTCTTTGTGATCGTTTAATTTTATTAGCTCAGCTAATTTGGAAATGTTCGCAAATTCCCGAAATAAGGCTTTGTTCTTGTTGCATTGAAAAGCTTGGACATTGTTATGCAACTTTGATTATCAAGGACTGCGAGGCCTGAGAGATATTGTGTCTGATTCTGCATCGCAAGATGGAGTGATAGAGTGTCTTCGTACTTGTTAAATATCACTAGCTTTCCTCATTCAGACAGGTTCACAATTTTGATGTCTATTGTTGCAAAGCAAAGTCTGTATGATGTCATATAGTTCTATATAAAGCAGACTGCGTGGCCTAATGGATAAGGCGTCTGACTTCGAATCAGAAGATTGAGGGTTCGAGTCCCTTCGTGGTTTTTTAAATTGAATAGCTCAATTCATTTGGAAATGTTAAAAATTTCCTGAAATAAGGCATTGTTCTTGTTTCTTTGAAAAGCTAGGACATTGTTATGCCACTTTAATAATCTTAAGACTTCGAGGCCTGAGAAACATTGTGTTTGATTCTGTATCACAAGATTGAAGGATCGAGTCTCTTCGTACTTGTCAAAAATCACCATCTTTCCTCATTTGGACAGGTTCAAAATGTTGATGTCTATTGTTGGAAAGCAAAGTCTGTATGATGTCATATAGCAGAAACTTGAGTAGACATCCTGGAATAGTGGATAAGGTGCTTACATTCTAATCACAATATTGACGGGTCGAGTCTCTTCGTGATTGTTTAATTTCATTAGCACAGCTAATTTGGAAATGTTCTTAGTTTCCCGAAATAAGGCTTTGTTCTTGTTGCATTGAAAAGCTCGGACGTTCGAGTCCTCTTCGTGGTTGTTTAAATTGAATAGCTCAGATCATTTGGAAATTTTCAAATTTCCTGAAAAAAGGCATTGTTCTTGTTTCTTTGAAAAGCTAGGACATTGTTATGCAACTTTAATAATCTTAAGACTTCGAGGCCTGAGAAACATTGTGTTTGATTCTGTATCACAAGATTGAAGGATCGAGTCTCTTCGTACTTGTCAAAAATCACCAATCTTTCCTCATTCGGACAGGTTCAAATGTTGATGTCTATTGTTGGAAAGCAAAGTCTGTATGATGTCATATTGGAGAAACTTGACTAGACAGCCTGTCATAGTGGATAAGGTGCTTACCTTCTAATCACAATATTGACGGGTCGAGTCTCTTCGTGATCGTTTAATTTCATTAGCACAGCTAATTTGGAAATGTTCTTAGTTTCCCTGAAATAAGGCTTTGTTCTTGTTGCATGAAAAGCTCGGACATTGTTATTCAACTTTAATAATCAAGGACTGCGAGGCCTGAGAGATATTGTGTCTGATTCTGCATCGCAAGATGGAGTGATAGAGTGTCTTCGTACTTGTTAAATATCACTAGCTTTCCTCATTCAGACAGGTTCACAATTTTGATGTCTATTGTTGCAAAGCAAAGTCTGTATGATGTCATATAGTTCTATATAAGCAGACTGCGTGGCCTAATGGATAAGGCGTCTGACTTCGAATCAGAAGATTGAGGGTTCGAGTCCCTTCGTGGTTTTTTAAATTGAATAGCTCAATTCATTTGGAAATGTTAAAAATTTCCTGAAATAAGGCATTGTTCTTGTTTCTTTGAAAAGCTAGGACATTGTTATGCAACTTTAATAATCTTAAGACTTCGAGGCCTGAGAAACATTGTGTTTGATTCTGTATCACAAGATTGAAGGATCGAGTCTCTTCGTACTTGTCAAAAATCACCATCTTTCCTCATTCGGACAGGTTCAAAATGTTGATGTCTATTGTTGCAAAGCAAAGTCTGTATGATGTCATATAGCAGAAACTTGAGTAGACATCCTGGAATAGTTGAAAAGGCGCTTGCCTTCTAACCACAATATTGAGGGGTCGAGTCTCTTTGTGATCGTTTAATTTCATTAGCTCAGCTAATTTGGAAATGTTCGCAAATTCCCGAAATAAGGCTTTGTTCTTGTTGCATTGAAAAGCTTGGACATTGTTATGCAACTTTGATAATCAAGGACTGCGAGGCCTGAGAGATATTGTTTCTGATTCTGCATCGCAAGATGGAGTGATAGAGTGTCTTCGTACTTGTTAAATATCACTAACTTTCCTCATTAGGACAGGTTCACAATTTTGATGTCTATTGTTGCAAAGCAAAGTCTGTATGATGTCATATAGGTCCAGATGATGTAGACTGCGTGGCCTAATGGATAAGGCGTCTGACTTCGAATCAGAAGATTAAGGGTTCGAGTCCCTTCGTGGTTGTTTAAATTGAATAGCTCAATTCATTTGGAAATGAAAAGCTAGGAGATTGTTATGCAACTTTAATAATCTTAAGACTTCGAGGCCTGAGAAACATTGTGTTTGATTCTGTATCACAAGATTGAAGGATCGAGTCTCTTCGTACTTGTCAAAAATCACCATCTTTCCTCATTCGGACAGGTTCAAAATGTTGATGTCTATTGTTGGAAAGCAAAGTCTGTATGATGTCATATTGGAGAAACTTGAGTAGACAGCCTGTCATAGTGGATAAGGTGCTTACATTCTAATCACAATATTGACGGGTCGAGTCTCTTCGTGATTGTTTAATTTCATTAGCACAGCTAATTTGGAAATGTTCTTAGTTTCCCGAAATAAGGCTTTGTTCTTGTTGCATTGAAAAGCTCGGACGTTCGAGTCCCTTCGTGGTTGTTTAAATTGAATAGCTCAGATCATTTGGAAATGTTTCAAATTTCCTGAAAAAAGGCATTGTTCTTGTTTCTTTGAAAAGCTAGGACATTGTTATGCAACTTTAATAATCTTAAGACTTCGAGGCCTGAGAAACATTGTGTTGATTCTGTATCACAAGATTGAAGGATCGAGTCTCTTCGTACTTGTCAAAAATCACCATCTTTCCTCATTCGGACAGGTTCAAAATGTTGATGTCTATTGTTGCAAAGCAAAGTCTGTATGATGTCATATAGCAGAAACTTGAGTAGACATCCTGGAATAGTTGAAAAGGCGCTTGCCTTCTAACCACAATATTGACGGGTCGAGTCTCTTCGTGATTGTTTAATTTCATTAGCACAGCTAATTTGGAAATGTTCTTAGTTTCCCGAAATAAGGCTTTGTTCTTGTTGCATTGAAAAGCTCGGACGTTCGAGTCTCTTCGTGGTTGTTTAAATTGAATAGCTCAGATCATTTGGAAATGTTTCAAATTTCCTGAAAAAAGGCATTGTTCTTGTTTCTTTGAAAAGCTAGGACATTGTTATGCAACTTTAATATCTTAAGACTTCGAGGCCTGAGAAACATTGTGTTTGATTCTGTATCACAAGATTGAAGGATCGAGTCTCTCGTACTTGTCAAAAATCACCAATCTTTCCTCATTCGGACAGGTTCAAAATGTTGATGTCTATTGTTGGAAAGCAAAGTCTGTATGATGTCATATTGGAGAAACTTGAGTAGACATCCTGGAATAGTTGATAAAGGCGCTTGCCTTCTAACCACAATATTGAGGGGTCGAGTCTCTTTGTGATCGTTTAATTTCATTAGCTCAGCTAATTGGAAATGTTCGCAATTCCCGAAATAAGGCTTTGTTCTTGTTGCATTGAAAAGCTCGGACATTGTTATGCAACTTTGATAATCAAGGACTGCGAGGCCTGAGAGATATTGTTTCTGATTCTGCATCGCAAGATGGAGTGATAGAGTGTCTTCGTACTTGTTAAATATCACTAACTTTCCTCATTCAGACAGGTTCACAATTTTGATGTCTATTGTTGCAAAGCAAAGTCTGTATGATGTCATATAGGTCCATACGATGTAGACTGCGTGGCCTAATGGATAAGGAGTCTGACTTCGAATCAGAAGATTAAGGGTTCGAGTCCCTTCGTGGTTGTTTAAATTGAATAGCACAATTCATTTGGAAATGAAAAGCTAGGAGATTGTTATGCAACTTTAATAATCTTAAGACTTTGAGGCCTGAGAAACATTGTGTTTGATTCTGTATCACAAGATTGAACGATCGAGTCTCTTCTTACTTGTCAAAAATCACCATCTTTCCTCATTCGGACAGGTTCAAAATGTTGATGTCTATTGTTGCAAAGCAAAGTCTGTATGATGTCATATAGGTCCAGATGATGTAGACTGCGTGGCCTAATGGATAAGGCGTCTGACTTCGAATCAGAAGATTAAGGGTTCGAGTCCCTCTGTGGTTGTTTAAATTGAATAGCTCAATTCATTTGGAAATGTAAAGAATTTCCTGAAATAAGGCATTGTTCTTGTTTCTTTGAAAAGCTAGGACATTGTTATGCAACTTTAATATTCTTAAGACTTCGAGGCCTGAGAAACATTGTGTTTGATTCTGTATCACAAGATTGAAGGATCGAGTCTCTTCGTACTTGTCAAAAATCACCAACTTTCCTCATTTGGACAGGTTCAAAATGTTGATGTCTATTGTTGGAAAGCAAAGTCTAAATGATGTCATATTGGAGAAACTTGACTAGACAGCCTGTCATAGTGGATAAGGTGCTTACATTCTAATTACAATATTGACGGGTCGAGTCTCTTCGTGATTGTTTAATTTCATTAGCACAGCTAATTTGGAAATGTTCTTAGTTTCCTGAAATAAGGCTTTGTTCTTGTTGCATTGAAAAGCTCGGACTTTCGAGTCTTTTCCTGGTTGTTTAAATTGAATAGCATAAATCTTTTGGAAATGTTTCATTTCATGAATAAAGGCATTGTTCTTGTTTCTTTGAAAAGCTAGGACATTGTTATGCAACTTTAATAATCTTAAGACTTCGAGGCCTGAGAAACATTGTGTTTGATTCTGTATCACAAGATTGAAGGATCGAGTCTCTTCGTACTTGTCAAAAATCACCATCTTTCCTCATTCGGACAGGTTCAAAATGTTGATGTCTATTGTTGCAAAGCAAAGTCTGTATGATGTCATATAGCAGAAACTTGAGTAGACATCCTGGAATAGTTGAAAAGGCGCTTGCCTTCTAACCACAATATTGAGGGGTCGAGTCTCTTTGTGATCGTTTAATTTCATTAGCTCAGCTAATTTGGAAATGTTCGCAAATTCCCGAAATAAGGGTTTGTTCTTGTTGCATTGAAAAGCTTGGACATTGTTATGCAACTTTGATTATCAAGGACTGCGAGGCCTGAGAGATATTGTGTCTGATTCTGCATCGCAAGATGGAGTGATAGTGTCTTCGTACTTGTTAAATATCACTAGCTTTCCTCATTCAGACAGGTTCACAATTTTGATGTCTATTGTTGCAAAGCAAAGTCTGTATGATGTCATATAGTTCTATATAAAGCAGACTGCGTGGCCTAATGGATAAGGCGTCTGATTTCGAATCAGAAGATTGAGGGTTCGAGTCCCTTCGTGGTTGTTTAAATTGAATAGCTCAAATCATTTGGGAATGTTAAAAATTTCCTGAAATAAGGCATTGTTCTTGTTTCTTTGAAAAGCTAGGACATTGTTATGCAACTTTAATAATCTTAAGACTTCGAGGCCTGAGAAACATTGTGTTTGATTCTGTATCACAAGATTGAAGGATCGAGTCTCTTCGTACTTGTCAAAAATCACCATCTTTCCTCATTTGGACAGGTTCAAAATGTTGATGTCTATTGTTGGAAAGGAAAGTCTGTATGATGTCATATTGGAGAAACTTGAGTAGACAGCTCTGTCATAGTGGATAAGATGCTTACATTCTAATTACTATATTGACGGGTCGAGTCTCTTCGTGATTGTTGAATTTCATTAGCACAGCTAATTTGGAAATGTTCTTAGTTTCCGAAATAAGGCTTTGTTCTTGTTGCATTGAAAAGCTCGGACGTTCGAGTCCCTTCGTGGTTGTTTAAATTGAATAGCTCAGATCATTTGGAAATGTTTACAAATTTCCTGAAAAAAGGCATTGTTCTTGTTTCTTTGAAAAGCTAAGACATTGTTATGCAACTATAATAATCTTAAGACTTTGAGGCCTGAGAAACATTGTGTTTGATTCTGTATCACAAGATTGAAGGATCGAGTCTCTTCGTACTTGTCAAAAATCACCATCTTTCCTCATTCGGACAGGTTCAAAATGTTGATGTCTATTGTTGCAAAGCAAAGTCTGTATGATGTCATATAGCAGAAACTTGAGTAGACATCCTGGAATAGTTGAAAAGGCGCTTGCCTTCTTACCACAATATTGAGGGGTCGAGTCTCTTTGTGATAGGTTAATTTCATTAGCTCAGCTAATTTGGAAATGTTCGCAAATTCCCGAAATAAGGCTTTGTTCTTGTTGCATTGAAAAGCTTGGAAATTGTTATGCAACTTTGATTATCAAGGACTGCGAGGCCTGAGAGATATTGTGTCTGATTCTGCATCGCAAGATGGAGTGATAGAGTGTCTTCGTACTTGTTAAATATCACTAGCTTTCCTCATTCAGACAGGTTCACAATTTTGATGTCTATTGTTGCAAAGCAAAGTCTGTATAATGTCATATAGTTCTATATAAAGCAGACTGCGTGGCCTAATGGATAAGGCGTCTGACTTCGAATCAGAAGATTGAGGATTGGAGTCCCTTCGTGTTTGTTTAAATTGAATGGCTCAAATCATTTTGAAATGTTAAAAATTTCCTGAAATAAGGCATTGTTCTTGTTTCTTTGAAAAGCTAGGACATTGTTATGCAACTTTAATAATCTTAAGACTTCGAGGCCTGAGAAACATTGTGTTTGATTCTGTATCACAAGATTGAAGGATCGAGTCTCTTCGTACTTGTCAAAAATCACCATCTTTCCTCATTTGGACAGGTTCAAAATGTTGATGTCTATTGTTGGAAAGGAAAGTCTGTATGATGTCATATTGGAGAAACTTGAGTAGACAGCTCTGTCATAGTGGATAAGATGCTTACATGCTAATTACTATATTGACGGGTCGAGTCTCTTCGTGATTGTTGAATTTCATTAGCACAGCTAATTTGGAAATGTTCTTAGTTTCCCGAAATAAGGCTTTGTTCTTGTTGCATTGAAAAGCTCGGACGTTCGAGTCCCTTCGTGGTTGTTTAAATTGAATAGCTCAGATCATTTGGAAATTTTTCAAATTTCCTGAAAAAAGGCATTGTTCTTGTTTCTTTGAAAAGCTAAGACATTGTTATGCAACTATAATAATCTTAAGACTTTGAGGCCTGAGAAACATTGTGTTTGATTCTGTATCACAAGATTGAAGGATCGAGTCTCTTCGTACTTGTCAAAAATCACCATCTTTCCTCATTCGGACAGGTTCAAAATGTTGATGTCTATTGTTGCAAAGCAAAGTCTGTATGATGTCATATAGCAGAAACTTGAGTAGACATCCTGGAATATTTGAAAAGGCGCTTGCCTTCTAACCACAATATTGAGGGGTCGAGTCTCTTTGTGATCGTTTAATTTCATTAGCTCAGCTAATTTGGAAATGTTTGCAAATTCCCGAAATAAGGCTTTGTTCTTGTTGCATTGAAAAGCTTGGAAATTGTTATGCAACTTTGATTATCAAGGACTGCGAGGCCTGAGAGATATTGTGTCTGATTCTGCATCGCAAGATGGAGTGATAGAGTGTCTTCGTACTTGTTAAATATCACTAGCTTTCCTCATTCAGGACAAGTTCACAATTTTGATGTCTATTGTTGCAAAGCAAAGTCTGTATAATGTCATATAGTTCTATATAAAGCAGACTGCGTGGCCTAATGGATAAGGCGTCTGACTTCGAATCAGAAGATTGAGGGTTTGAGTCCCTTCGTGGTTGTTTAAATTGAATAGCTCAAATCATTTGGAAATGTTAAAAATTTCCTGAAATAAGGCATTGTTCTTGTTTCTTTGAAAAGCTAGGACATTGTTATGCAACTTTAATAATCTTAAGACTTCGAGGCCTGAGAAACATTGTGTTTGATTCTGTATCACAAGATTGAAGGATCCAGTCTCTTCGTACTTGTCAAAAATCACCATCTTTCCTCATTCGGACAGGTTCAAAATGTTGATGTCTATTGTTGCAAAGCAAAGTCTGTATGATGTCATATAGCAGAAACTTGAGTAGACATCCTGGAATAGTTGAAAAGGCGCTTGCCTTCTAACCACAATATTGAGGGGTCGAGTCTCTTTGTGATCGTTTAATTTCATTAACTCAGCTAATTTGGAAATGTTCGCAAATTCCCGAAATAAGGCTTTGTTCTTGTTGCATTGAAAAGCTTGGACATTGTTATGCAACTTTGATAATCAAGGACTGCGAGGCCTGAGAGATATTGTGTCTGATTCTGCATCGCAAGATGGAGTGATAGAGTGTCTTCGTACTTGTTAAATATCACTAATTTTCCTTATTCAGACAGGTTCACAATTTTGATGTCTATTGTTGCAAAGCAAAGTCTGTATAATGTCATATAGTTCTATATAAAGCAGACTGCGTGGCCTAATGGATAAGGCGTCTGACTTCCAATCAGAAGATTGAGGATTGGAGTCCCTTCGTGTTTGTTTAAATTGAATAGGTCAAATCATATGGAAATGTTAAAAATTTCCTGAAATAAGTCATTATTCTTGTTTCTTTGAAAAGCTAGGACATTGTTCTGCAACTTTAATAATCTTAAGACTTCGAGGCCTGAGAAACATTGTGTTTGATTCTGTATCACAAGATTGAAGGATCGAGTCTCTTCGTACTTGTCAAAAATCACCATCTTTCCTCATTTGGACAGGTTCAAAATGTTGATGTCTATTGTTGGAAAGCAAAGTCTGTATGATGTCATATTGGAGAAACTTGAGTAGACAGCCTGTCATAGTGGATAAGGTGCTTACATTCTAATTACTATATTGACGGGTCGAGTCTCTTCGTGATTGTTTAATTTCATTAGCACAGCTAATTTGGAAATGTTCTTAGTTTCCCGAAATAAGGCTTTGTTCTTGTTGCATTGAAAAGCTCGGACGTTCGAGTCCCTTCGTGGTTATTTAAATTGAATAGCTCAGATCATTTGGAAATGTTTCAAATTTCCTGAAAAAAGGCATTGTTCTTGTTTCTTTGAAAAGCTAGGACATTGTTATGCAACTTTAATAATCTTAAGACTTCGAGGCCTGAGAAACATTGTGTTTGATTCTGTATCACAAGATTGAAGGATCGAGTCTCTTCGTACTTGTCAAAAATCACAATCTTTCCTCATTTGGACAGGTTCAAAATGTTGATGTCTATTGTTGGAAAGGAAAGTCTGTATGATGTCATATTGGAGAAACTTGAGTAGACAGCTCTGTCATATTGGATAAGATGCTTACATTCTAATTACTATATTGACGGGTCGAGTCTCTTCGTGATTGTTGAATTTCATTAGCACAGCTAATTTGGAAATGTTCTTAGTTTCCCGAAATAAGGCTTTGTTCTTGTTGCATTGAAAAGCTCGGACGTTCGAGTCCCTTCGTGGTTGTTTAAATTGAATAGCTCAGATCATTTGGAAATTTTTCTAATTTCCTGAAAAAGGCATTGTTCTTGTTTCTTTGAAAAGCTAAGACATTGGTATGCAACTTTAATAATCTTAAGACTTCGAGGCCTGAGAAACATTGTGTTTGATTCTGTATCACAAGATTGAAGGATCGAGTCTCTTTGTACTTGTCAAAAATCACCATCTTTCCTCATTCGGACAGGTTCAAAATGTTGATGTCTATTGTTGCAAAGCAAAGTCTGTATGATGTCATATAGCAGAAACTTGAGTAGACATCCTGGAATATTTGAAAAGGCGCTTGCCTTCTAACCACAATATTGAGGGGTCGAGTCTCTTTGTGATCGTTTAATTTTATTAGCTCAGCTAATTTGGAAATGTTCGCAAATTCCCGAAATAAGGCTTTGTTCTTGTTGCATTGAAAAGCTTGGACATTGTTATGCAACTTTGATTATCAAGGACTGCGAGGCCTGAGAGATATTGTGTCTGATTCTGCATCGCAAGATGGAGTGATAGAGTGTCTTCGTACTTGTTAAATATCACTAGCTTTCCTCATTCAGACAGGTTCACAATTTTGATGTCTATTGTTGCAAAGCAAAGTCTGTATGATGTCATATAGTTCTATATAAGCAGACTGCGTGGCCTAATGGATAAGGCGTCTGACTTCGAATCAGAAGATTGAGGGTTCGAGTCCCTTCGTGGTTTTTTAAATTGAATAGCTCAATTCATTTGGAAATGTTAAAAATTTCCTGAAATAAGGCATTGTTCTTGTTTCTTTGAAAAGCTAGGACATTGTTATGCAACTTTAATAATCTTAAGACTTCGAGGCCTGAGAAACATTGTGTTTGATTCTGTATCACAAGATTGAAGGATCGAGTCTCTTCGTACTTGTCAAAAATCACCATCTTTCCTCATTTGGACAGGTTCAAAATGTTGATGTCTATTGTTGGAAAGCAAAGTCTGTATGATGTCATATTGGAGAAACTTGAGTAGACAGCCTGTCATAGTGGATAAGGTGCTTACATTCTAATTACTATATTGACGGGTCGAGTCTCTTCGTGATTGTTTAATTTCATTAGCACAGCTAATTTGGAAATGTTCTTAGTTTCCCGAAATAAGGCTTTGTTCTTGTTGCATTGAAAAGCTCGGACGTTCGAGTCCCTTCGTGGTTGTTTAAATTGAATAGGCCAGATCATTTGGAAATTTCTCAAATTTCCTGAAAAAAGGCATTGTTCTTGTTTCTTTGAAAAGCTAAGACATTGGTATGCAACTTTAATATTCTTAAGACTTCGAGGCCTGAGAAACATTGTGTTTGATTCTGTATCACAAGATTGAAGGATCGAGTGTCCTCGTACTTGTCAAAAATCCCAATCTTTCCTCATTTGGACAGGTTCAAAATGTTGATGTCTATTGTTGGAAAGCAAAGTCTGTATGATGTCATATTGGAGAAACTTGACTAGACAGCCTGTCATAGTGGATAAGGTGCTTACCTTCTCATCACAATATTGACGAGTCGAGTCTCTTCGTGATCGTTTAATTTCATTAGCACAGTTAATTTGGAAATGTTCTTAGTTTCCTGAAATAAGGCTTTGTTCTTGTTGCATTGAAAAGCTCGGACATTGTTATTCAACTTTAATAATCAAGGACTGCGAGGCCTGAGAGATATTGTGTCTGATTCTGCATCGCAAGATGGAGTGATAGAGTGTCTTCGTACTTGTTAAATATCACTAGCTTTCCTCATTCAGACAGGTTCACAATTTTGATGTCTATTGTTGCAAAGCAAAGTCTGTATGATGTCATATAGTTCTATATAAAGCAGACTGCGTGGCCTAATGGATAAGGCGTCTGACTTCGAATCAGAAGATTGAGGGTTCGAGTCCCTTCGTGGTTTTTTAAATTGAATAGCTCAATTCATTTGGAAATGTTAAAAATTTCCTGAAAAAGGCATTGTTCTTGTTTCTTTGAAAAGCTAGGACATTGTTATGCAACTTTAATAATCTTAAGACTTCGAGGCCTGAGAAACATTGTGTTTGATTCTGTATCACAAGATTGAAGGATCGAGTCTCTTCGTAATTGTCAAAAATCACCATCTTTCCTCATTCGGACAGGTTCAAAATGTTGATGTCTATTGTTGCAAAGCAAAGTCTGTATGATGTCATATAGCAGAAACTTGAGTAGACATCCTGGAATAGTTGAAAAGGCGCTTGCCTTCTAACCACAATATTGAGGGGTCGAGTCTCTTTGTGATCGTTTAATTTCATTAGCTCAGCTAATTTGGAAATGTTCGCAAATTCCCGAAATAAGGCTTTGTTCTTGTTGCATTGAAAAGCTTGGACATTGTTATGCAACTTTGATAATCAAGGACTGCGAGGCCTGAGAGATATTGTTTCTGATTCTGCATCGCAAGATGGAGTGATAGAGTGTCTTCGTACTTGTTAAATATCACTAACTTTCCTCATTCAGACAGGTTCACAATTTTGATGTCTATTGTTGCAAAGCAAAGTCTGTATGATGTCATATAGGTCCATACGATGTAGACTGTGTGGCCTAATGGATAAGGAGTCTGACTTCGAATCAGAAGATTAAGGGTTCGAGTCCCTTCGTGGTTGTTTAAATTGAATAGCACTATTCATTTGGAAATGAAAAGCTAGGAGATTGTTATGCAACTTTAATAATCTTAAGACTTTGAGGCCTGAGAAACATTGTGTTTGATTCTGTATCACAAGATTGAACGATCGAGTCTCTTCTTACTTGTCAAAAATCACCATCTTTCCTCATTCGGACAGGTTCAAAATGTTGATGTCTATTGTTGGAAAGCAAAGTCTGTATGATGTCATATTGGAGAAACTTGAGTAGACAGCCTGTCATAGTGGATAAGGCGATTACATTCTAATTACAATATTGACGGGTCGAGTCTCTTCGTGATTGTTTAATTTCATTAGCACAGCTAATTTGGAAATGTTCTTAGTTTCCCGAAATAAGGCTTTGTTCTTGTTGCATTGAAAAGCTCGGACGTTCGAGTCCCTTCGTGGTTGTTTAAATTGAATAGCTCAGATCATTTGGAAATGTTTCAAATTTCCTGAAAAAAGGCATTGTTCTTGTTTCTTTGAAAAGCTAGGACATTGTTATGCAACTTTAATAATCTTAAGACTTCGAGGCCTGAGAAACATTGTGTTTGATTCTGTATCACAAGATTGAAGGATCGAGTCTCTTCGTACTTGTCAAAAATCACCATCTTTCCTCATTCGGACAGGTTCAAAATGTTGATGTCTATTGTTGCAAAGCAAAGTCTGTATGATGTCATATAGCAGAAACTTGAGTAGACATCCTGGAATAGTTGAAAAGGCGCTTGCCTTCTAACCACAATATTGAGGGGTCGAGTCTCTTCGTGATTGTTTAATTTCATTAGCACAGCTAATTTGGAAATGTTCTTAGTTTCCCGAAATAAGGCTTTGTTCTTGTTGCATTGAAAAGCTCGGACGTTCGAGTCTCTTCGTGGTTGTTTAAATTGAATAGCTCAGATCATTTGGAAATGTTTCAAATTTCCTGAAAAAAGGCATTGTTCTTGTTTCTTTGAAAAGCTAGGACATTGTTATGCAACTTTAATATTCTTAAGACTTCGAGGCCTGAGAAACATTGTGTTTGATTCTGTATCACAAGATTGAAGGATCGAGTGTCCTCGTACTTGTCAAAAATCCCAATCTTTCCTCATTCGGACAAGTTCAAAATGTTGATGTCTATTGTTGGAAAGCAAAGTCTGTATGATGTCATATTGGAGAAACTTGAGTAGACATCCTGGAATAGTTGAAAAGGCGCTTGCCTTCTAACCACAATATTGAGGGGTCGAGTCTCTTTGTGATCGTTTAATTTCATTAGCTCAGCTAATTTGGAAATGTTCGCAAATTCCCGAAATAAGGCTTTGTTCTTGTTGCATTGAAAAGCTTGGACATTGTTATGCAACTTTGATAATCAAGGACTGCGAGGCCTGAGAGATATTGTTTCTGATTCTGCATCGCAAGATGGAGTGATAGAGTGTCTTCGTACTTGTTAAATATCACTAACTTTCCTCATTCAGACAGGTTCACAATTTTGATGTCTATTGTTGCAAAGCAAAGTCTGTATGATGTCATATAGGTCCATACGATGTAGACTGCGTGGCCTAATGGATAAGGAGTCTGACTTCGAATCAGAAGATTAAGGGTTCGAGTCCCTTCGTGGTTGTTTAAATTGAATAGCACAATTCATTTGGAAATGAAAAGCTAGGAGATTGTTATGCAACTTTAATAATCTTAAGACTTTGAGGCCTGAGAAACATTGTGTTTGATTCTGTATCACAAGATTGAACGATCGAGTCTCTTCTTACTTGTCAAAAATCACCATCTTTCCTCATTCGGACAGGTTCAAAATGTTGATGTCTATTGTTGCAAAGCAAAGTCTGTATGATGTCATATAGGTCCAGATGATGTAGACTGCGTGGCCTAATGGATAAGGCGTCTGACTTCGAATCAGAAGATTAAGGGTTCGAGTCCCTCTGTGGTTGTTTAAATTGAATAGCTCAATTCATTTGGAAATGTAAAGAATTTCCTGAAATAAGGCATTGTTCTTGTTTCTTTGAAAAGCTAGGACATTGTTATGCAACTTTAATATTCTTAAGACTTCGAGGCCTGAGAAACATTGTGTTTGATTCTGTATCACAAGATTGAAGGATCGAGTCTCTTCGTACTTGTCAAAAATCACCAACTTTCCTCATTTGGACAGGTTCAAAATGTTGATGTCTATTGTTGGAAAGCAAAGTCTAAATGATGTCATATTGGAGAAACTTGACTAGACAGCCTGTCATAGTGGATAAGGTGCTTACATTCTAATTACAATATTGACGGGTCGAGTCTCTTCGTGATTGTTTAATTTCATTAGCACAGCTAATTTGGAAATGTTCTTAGTTTCCTGAAATAAGGCTTTGTTCTTGTTGCATTGAAAAGCTCGGACTTTCGAGTCTTTCCTGGTTGTTTAAATTGAATAGCATAAATCTTTTGGAAATGTTTCATTTCATGAATAAAGGCATTGTTCTTGTTTCTTTGAAAAGCTAGGACATTGTTATGCAACTTTAATAATCTTAAGACTTCGAGGCCTGAGAAACATTGTGTTTGATTCTGTATCACAAGATTGAAGGATCGAGTCTCTTCGTACTTGTCAAAAATCACCATCTTTCCTCATTCGGACAGGTTCAAAATGTTGATGTCTATTGTTGCAAAGCAAAGTCTGTATGATGTCATATAGCAGAAACTTGAGTAGACATCCTGGAATAGTTGAAAAGGCGCTTGCCTTCTAACCACAATATTGAGGGGTCGAGTCTCTTTGTGATCGTTTAATTTCATTAGCTCAGCTAATTTGGAAATGTTCGCAAATTCCCGAAATAAGGGTTTGTTCTTGTTGCATTGAAAAGCTTGGACATTGTTATGCAACTTTGATTATCAAGGACTGCGAGGCCTGAGAGATATTGTGTCTGATTCTGCATCGCAAGATGGAGTGATAGTGTCTTCGTACTTGTTAAATATCACTAGCTTTCCTCATTCAGACAGGTTCACAATTTTGATGTCTATTGTTGCAAAGCAAAGTCTGTATGATGTCATATAGTTCTATATAAAGCAGACTGCGTGGCCTAATGGATAAGGCGTCTGATTTCGAATCAGAAGATTGAGGGTTCGAGTCCCTTCGTGGTTGTTTAAATTGAATAGCTCAAATCATTTGGGAATGTTAAAAATTTCCTGAAATAAGGCATTGTTCTTGTTTCTTTGAAAAGCTAGGACATTGTTATGCAACTTTAATAATCTTAAGACTTCGAGGCCTGAGAAACATTGTGTTTGATTCTGTATCACAAGATTGAAGGATCGAGTCTCTTCGTACTTGTCAAAAATCACCATCTTTCCTCATTTGGACAGGTTCAAAATGTTGATGTCTATTGTTGGAAAGGAAAGTCTGTATGATGTCATATTGGAGAAACTTGAGTAGACAGCTCTGTCATAGTGGATAAGATGCTTACATTCTAATTACTATATTGACGGGTCGAGTCTCTTCGTGATTGTTGAATTTCATTAGCACAGCTAATTTGGAAATGTTCTTAGTTTTCCGAAATAAGGCTTTGTTCTTGTTGCATTGAAAAGCTCGGACGTTCGAGTCCCTTCGTGGTTGTTTAAATTGAATAGCTCAGATCATTTGGAAATTTTACAAATTTCCTGAAAAAAGGCATTGTTCTTGTTTCTTTGAAAAGCTAAGACATTGTTATGCAACTATAATAATCTTAAGACTTTGAGGCCTGAGAAACATTGTGTTTGATTCTGTATCACAAGATTGAAGGATCGAGTCTCTTCGTACTTGTCAAAAATCACCATCTTTCCTCATTCGGACAGGTTCAAAATGTTGATGTCTATTGTTGCAAAGCAAAGTCTGTATGATGTCATATAGCAGAAACTTGAGTAGACATCCTGGAATATTTGAAAAGGCGCTTGCCTTCTTACCACAATATTGAGGGGTCGAGTCTCTTTGTGATAGGTTAATTTCATTAGCTCAGCTAATTTGGAAATGTTCGCAAATTCCCGAAATAAGGCTTTGTTCTTGTTGCATTGAAAAGCTTGGAAATTGTTATGCAACTTTGATATCAAGGACTGCGAGGCCTGAGAGATATTGTGTCTGATTCTGCATCGCAAGATGGAGTGATAGAGTGTCTTCGTACTTGTTAAATATCACTAGCTTTCCTCATTCAGACAAGTTCACAATTTTGATGTCTATTGTTGCAAAGCAAAGTCTGTATAATGTCATATAGTTCTATATAAAGCAGACTGCGTGGCCTAATGGATAAGGCGTCTGACTTCGAATCAGAAGATTGAGGATTGGAGTCCCTTCGTGTTTGTTTAAATTGAATGGCTCAAATCATTTTGAAATGTTAAAAATTTCCTGAAATAAGGCATTGTTCTTGTTTCTTTGAAAAGCTAGGACATTGTTATGCAACTTTAATAATCTTAAGACTTCGAGGCCTGAGAAACATTGTGTTTGATTCTGTATCACAAGATTGAAGGATCGAGTCTCTTCGTACTTGTCAAAAATCACCATCTTTCCTCATTTGGACAGGTTCAAAATGTTGATGTCTATTGTTGGAAAGGAAAGTCTGTATGATGTCATATTGGAGAAACTTGAGTAGACAGCTCTGTCATAGTGGATAAGATGCTTACATGCTAATTACTATATTGACGGGTCGAGTCTCTTCGTGATTGTTGAATTTCATTAGCACAGCTAATTTGGAAATGTTCTTAGTTTTCCGAAATAAGGCTTTGTTCTTGTTGCATTGAAAAGCTCGGACGTTCGAGTCCCTTCGTGGTTGTTTAAATTGAATAGCTCAGATCATTTGGAAATTTTTCAAATTTCCTGAAAAAAGGCATTGTTCTTGTTTCTTTGAAAAGCTAAGACATTGTTATGCAACTATAATAATCTTAAGACTTTGAGGCCTGAGAAACATTGTGTTTGATTCTGTATCACAAGATTGAAGGATCGAGTCTCTTCGTACTTGTCAAAAATCACCATCTTTCCTCATTCGGACAGGTTCAAAATGTTGATGTCTATTGTTGCAAAGCAAAGTCTGTATGATGTCATATAGCAGAAACTTGAGTAGACATCCTGGAATATTTGAAAAGGCGCTTGCCTTCTAACCACAATATTGAGGGGTCGAGTCTCTTTGTGATCGTTTAATTTCATTAGCTCAGCTAATTTGGAAATGTTTGCAAATTCCCGAAATAAGGCTTTGTTCTTGTTGCATTGAAAAGCTTGGAAATTGTTATGCAACTTTGATTATCAAGGACTGCGAGGCCTGAGAGATATTGTGTCTGATTCTGCATCGCAAGATGGAGTGATAGAGTGTCTTCGTACTTGTTAAATATCACTAGCTTTCCTCATTCAGACAAGTTCACAATTTTGATGTCTATTGTTGCAAAGCAAAGTCTGTATAATGTCATATAGTTCTATATAAAGCAGACTGCGTGGCCTAATGGATAAGGCGTCTGACTTCGAATCAGAAGATTGAGGGTTTGAGTCCCTTCGTGGTTGTTTAAATTGAATAGCTCAAATCATTTGGAAATGTTAAAAATTTCCTGAAATAAGGCATTGTTCTTGTTTCTTTGAAAAGCTAGGACATTGTTATGCAACTTTAATAATCTTAAGACTTCGAGGCCTGAGAAACATTGTGTTTGATTCTGTATCACAAGATTGAAGGATCCAGTCTCTTCGTACTTGTCAAAAATCACCATCTTTCCTCATTCGGACAGGTTCAAAATGTTGATGTCTATTGTTGCAAAGCAAAGTCTGTATGATGTCATATAGCAGAAACTTGAGTAGACATCCTGGAATAGTTGAAAAGGCGCTTGCCTTCTAACCACAATATTGAGGGGTCGAGTCTCTTTGTGATCGTTTAATTTCATTAACTCAGCTAATTTGGAAATGTTCGCAAATTCCCGAAATAAGGCTTTGTTCTTGTTGCATTGAAAAGCTTGGACATTGTTATGCAACTTTGATAATCAAGGACTGCGAGGCCTGAGAGATATTGTGTCTGATTCTGCATCGCAAGATGGAGTGATAGAGTGTCTTCGTACTTGTTAAATATCACTAATTTTCCTTATTCAGACAGGTTCACAATTTTGATGTCTATTGTTGCAAAGCAAAGTCTGTATAATGTCATATAGTTCTATATAAAGCAGACTGCGTGGCCTAATGGATAAGGCGTCTGACTTCCAATCAGAAGATTGAGGATTGGAGTCCCTTCGTGTTTGTTTAAATTGAATAGGTCAAATCATATGGAAATGTTAAAAATTTCCTGAAATAAGTCATTATTCTTGTTTCTTTGAAAAGCTAGGACATTGTTCTGCAACTTTAATAATCTTAAGACTTCGAGGCCTGAGAAACATTGTGTTTGATTCTGTATCACAAGATTGAAGGATCGAGTCTCTTCGTACTTGTCAAAAATCACCATCTTTCCTCATTTGGACAGGTTCAAAATGTTGATGTCTATTGTTGGAAAGCAAAGTCTGTATGATGTCATATTGGAGAAACTTGAGTAGACAGCCTGTCATAGTGGATAAGGTGCTTACATTCTAATTACTATATTGACGGGTCGAGTCTCTTCGTGATTGTTTAATTTCATTAGCACAGCTAATTTGGAAATGTTCTTAGTTTCCCGAAATAAGGCTTTGTTCTTGTTGCATTGAAAAGCTCGGACGTTCGAGTCCCTTCGTGGTTATTTAAATTGAATAGCTCAGATCATTTGGAAATGTTTCAAATTTCCTGAAAAAAGGCATTGTTCTTGTTTCTTTGAAAAGCTAGGACATTGTTATGCAACTTTAATAATCTTAAGACTTCGAGGCCTGAGAAACATTGTGTTTGATTCTGTATCACAAGATTGAAGGATCGAGTCTCTTCGTACTTGTCAAAAATCACAATCTTTCCTCATTTGGACAGGTTCAAAATGTTGATGTCTATTGTTGGAAAGGAAAGTCTGTATGATGTCATATTGGAGAAACTTGAGTAGACAGCTCTGTCATATTGGATAAGATGCTTACATTCTAATTACTATATTGACGGGTCGAGTCTCTTCGTGATTGTTGAATTTCATTAGCACAGCTAATTTGGAAATGTTCTTAGTTTCCCGAAATAAGGCTTTGTTCTTGTTGCATTGAAAAGCTCGGACGTTCGAGTCCCTTCGTGGTTGTTTAAATTGAATAGCTCAGATCATTTGGAAATTTTTCTAATTTCCTGAAAAAAGGCATTGTTCTTGTTTCTTTGAAAAGCTAAGACATTGGTATGCAACTTTAATAATCTTAAGACTTCGAGGCCTGAGAAACATTGTGTTTGATTCTGTATCACAAGATTGAAGGATCGAGTCTCTTCGTACTTGTCAAAAATCACCATCTTTCCTCATTCGGACAGGTTCAAAATGTTGATGTCTATTGTTGCAAAGCAAAGTCTGTATGATGTCATATAGCAGAAACTTGAGTAGACATCCTGGAATATTTGAAAAGGCGCTTGCCTTCTAACCACAATATTGAGGGGTCGAGTCTCTTTGTGATCGTTTAATTTTATTAGCTCAGCTAATTTGGAAATGTTCGCAAATTCCCGAAATAAGGCTTTGTTCTTGTTGCATTGAAAAGCTTGGACATTGTTATGCAACTTTGATTATCAAGGACTGCGAGGCCTGAGAGATATTGTGTCTGATTCTGCATCGCAAGATGGAGTGATAGAGTGTCTTCGTACTTGTTAAATATCACTAGCTTTCCTCATTCAGACAGGTTCACAATTTTGATGTCTATTGTTGCAAAGCAAAGTCTGTATGATGTCATATAGTTCTATATAAAGCAGACTGCGTGGCCTAATGGATAAGGCGTCTGACTTCGAATCAGAAGATTGAGGGTTCGAGTCCCTTCGTGGTTTTTTAAATTGAATAGCTCAATTCATTTGGAAATGTTAAAAATTTCCTGAAATAAGGCATTGTTCTTGTTTCTTTGAAAAGCTAGGACATTGTTATGCCACTTTAATAATCTTAAGACTTCGAGGCCTGAGAAACATTGTGTTTGATTCTGTATCACAAGATTGAAGGATCGAGTCTCTTCGTACTTGTCAAAAATCACCATCTTTCCTCATTTGGACAGGTTCAAAATGTTGATGTCTATTGTTGGAAAGCAAAGTCTGTATGATGTCATATAGCAGAAACTTGAGTAGACATCCTGGAATAGTTGAAAAGGCGCTTGCCTTCTAACCGCAATATTGAGGGGTCGAGTCTCTTTGTGAACGTTTAATTTCATTAGCTCAGCTAATTTGGAAATGTTCGCAAATTCCCGAAATAAGGCTTTGTTCTTGTTGCATTGAAAAGCTTGGACATTGTTATGCAACTTTGATTATCAAGGACTGCGAGGCCTGAGAGATATTGTGTCTGATTCTGCATCGCAAGATGGAGTGATAGAGTGTCTTCGTACTTGTTAAATATCACTAGCTTTCCTCATTCAGACAGGTTCACAATTTTGATGTCTATTGTTGCAAAGCAAAGTCTGTATAATGTCATATAGCTCTATATAAAGCAGACTGCGTGGCCTAATGGATAAGGCGTCTGTTTTCGAATCAGAAGATTGAGGGTTCGAGTCCCTTTGTGGTTGTTTAAATTGAATAGCTCAAATCATTTGGAAATGTTAAAAATTTCCTGAAATAAGGCATTGTTCTTGTTTCTTTCAAAAAAGCTAGGACATTGTTATGCAACTTTAATAATCTTAAGACTTCGAGGCCTGAGAAACATTGTGTTTGATTCTGTATCACAAGATTGAAGGATCGAGTCTCTTCGTACTTGTCAAAAATCACCATCTTTCCTCATTCGGACAGGTTCAAAATGTTGATGTCTATTGTTGCAAAGCAAAGTCTGTATGATGTCATATAGCAGAAACTTGAGTAGACATCCTGGAATAGTTGAAAAGGCGCTTGCCTTCTAACCACAATATTGAGGGGTCGAATCTCTTCGTGATTGTTTAATTTCATTAGCTCAGCTAATTTGGAAATGTTCGCAAATTCCCGAAATAAGGCTTTGTTCTTGTTGCATTGAAAAGCTTGGACATTGTTATGCAACTTTGATAATCAAGGACTGCGAGGCCTGAGAGATATTGTGTCTGATTCTGCATCGCAAGATGGAGTGATAGAGTGTCTTCGTACTTGTTAAATATCACTAACTTTCCTCATTCGGACAGGTTCACAATTTTGATGTCTATTGTTGCAAAGCAAAGTCTGTATGATGTCATATAGGCCCATATGATGTAGACTGCGTGGCCTAATGGATAAGGCGTCTGACTTCGAATCAGAAGATTGAGGGTTCGAGTCCCTTCGTGGTTGTTTAAATTGAATAGCTCAATTCATTTGGAAATGAAAAGCTAGGATATTGTTATGCAACTTTAATAATCTTAAGACTTCGAGGCCTGAGAAACATTGTGTTTGATTCTGTATCACAAGATTGAAGGATCGAGTCTCTTCGTACTTGTCAAAAATCGCCAACTTTCCTCATTCGGACAGGTTCAAAATGTTGATGTCTATTGTTGCAAAGCAAAGTCTGTATGATGTCATATTGGAGAAACTTGAGTAGACAGCCTGTCATAGTGGATAAGGTGCTTACATTCTAATCACAATATTGACGGGTAGAGTCTCTTCGTGATTATTTAATTTCATTAGCACAGCTAATTTGGAAATGTTCTTAGTGTCCCGAAATAATGCTTTGTTCTTGTTGCATTGAAAAGCTCGGACGTTCGAGTCCCTTCGTGGTTGTTTAAATTGAATAGCTCAGATCATTTGGAAATGTTTCAAATTTCCTGAAAAAAGGCATTGTTCTTGTTTCTTTGAAAAGCTAGGACATTGTTATGCAACTTTAATAATCTTAAGACTTCGAGGCCTGAGAAACATTGTGTTTGATTCTGTATCACAAGATTGAAGGATCGAGTCTCTTCGTACTTGTCAAAAATCACCATCTTTCCTCATTCGGATAGGTTCAAAATGTTGATGTCTATTGTTGCAAAGCAAAGTCTGTATGATGTCATATAGCAGAAACTTGAGTAGACATCCTGGAATAGTTGAAAAGGCGCTTGCCTTCTAACCACAATATTGAGGGGTCGAGTCTCTTTGTGATCGTTTAATTTCATTAGCTCAGCTAATTTGGAAATGTTCGCAAATTCCCGAAATAAGGCTTTGTTCTTGTTGCATTGAAAAGCTCGGACATTGTTATGCAACTTTGATAATCAAGGACTGCGAGGCCTGAGAGATATTGTGTCTGATTCTGCATCGCAAGATGGAGTGATAGAGTGTCTTCGTACTTGTTAAATATCACTAACTTTCCTCATTCGGACAGGTTCACAATTTTGATGTTTATTGTTGCAAAGCAAAGTCTGTATGATGTCATTTAGGTCCATATGATGTAGACGGCGTGGCCTAACGGATAAGGCGTCTGACTTCAAATCAGAAGATTGAGGGTTCGAGTGCCTTCGTGGTTGTTTAAATTGAAAAGCTAAATTCATTTGGAAATGAAAAGCTAGGACATTGTTATGCAACTTTAATAATCTTAAGACTTCGAGGCCTGAGAAACATTGTGTTTGATTCTGTATCACAAGATTGAAGGATCGAGTCTCTTCGTACTTGTCAAAAATCACCATCTTTCCTCATTCGGACAGGTTCAAAATGTTGATGTCTATTTTTGGAAAGCAAAGTCTGTATGATGTCATATTGGAGAAACTTGACTAGACAGCCTGTCATAGTGGATAAGGTGCTTACATTCTAATCACAATATTGACGGGTCGAGTCTCTTCGTGATTGTTTAATTTCGTTAGCACAGCTAATTTGGAAGTGTTCTTAGTTTCCCGAAATAAGGCTTTGTTCTTGTTGCATTGAAAAGCTCGGACGTTCGAGTCCCTTCGTGGTTGTTTAAATTGAATAGCTCAGATCATTTGGAAATGTTTCAAATTTCCTGAAAAAAGGCATTGTTCTTGTTTCTTTGAAAAGCTAGGACATTGTTATGCAACTTTAATAATCTTAAGACTTCGAGGCCTGAGAAACATTGTGTTTGATTCTGTATCACAAGATTGAAGGATCGAGTCTCTTCGTACTTGTCAAAAATCACCATCTTTCCTCATTCGGATAGTTTCAAAATGTTGATGTCTATTGTTGCAAAGCAAAGTCTGTATGATGTCATATAGCAGAAACTTGAGTAGACATCCTGGAATAGTTGAAAAGGCGCTTGCCTTCTAACCACAATATTGAGGGGTCGAGTCTCTTTGTGATCGTTTAATTTCATTAGCTCAGCTAATTTGGAAATGTTCGCAAATTCCCGAAATAAGGCTTTGTTCTTGTTGCATTGAAAAGCTCGGACATTGTTATGCAACTTTGATAATCAAGGACTGCGAGGCCTGAGAGATATTGTGTCTGATTCTGCATCGCAAGATGGAGTGATAGAGTGTCTTCGTACTTGTTAAATATCAC
This sequence comes from Salmo trutta, assembly GCF_901001165.1. Taxonomy (NCBI): domain Eukaryota; kingdom Metazoa; phylum Chordata; class Actinopteri; order Salmoniformes; family Salmonidae; genus Salmo; species Salmo trutta. Next base: position 43,070,350 of record NC_042984.1, on the reverse strand, counting down.
TAACTTTCCTCATTCGGACAGGTTCACAATTTTGATGTCTATTGTTGCAAAGCAAAGTCTGTATGATGTCATATAGGTCCATATGATGTAGACGGCGTGGCCTAACGGATAAGGCGTCTGGCTTCGAATCAGAAGATTGAGGGTTCGAGTCCCTTCGTGGTTGTTTAAATTGTATAGCTCAATTCATTTGGAAATGAAAAGCTAGGACATTGTTATGCAACTTTAATAATCTTAAGACTTCGAGGCCTGAGAAACATTGTGTTTGATTCTGTATCACAATATTGAAGGATCGAGTCTCTTCGTACTTGTCAAAAATCGCCAACTTTCCTCATTCGGACAGGTTCAAAATGTTGATGTCTATTGTTGCAAAGCAAAGTCTGTATGATGTCATATTGGAGAAACTTGAGTAGACAGCCTGTCATAGTGGATAAGGTGCTTACATTCTAATCACAATATTGACGGGTAGAGTCTCTTCGTGATTATTTAATTTCATTAGCACAGCTAATTTGGAAATGTTCTTAGTGTCCCGAAATAATGCTTTGTTCTTGTTGCATTGAAAAGCTCGGACGTTCGAGTCCCTTCGTGGTTGTTTAAATTGAATAGCTCAGATCATTTGGAAATGTTTCAAATTTCCTGAAAAAAGGCATTGTTCTTGTTTCTTTGAAAAGCTAGGACATTGTTATGCAACTTTAATAATCTTAAGACTTCGAGGCCTGAGAAACATTGTGTTTGATTCTGTATCACAAGATTGAAGGATCGAGTCTCTTCGTACTTGTCAAAAATCACCATCTTTCCTCATTCGGACAGGTTCAAAATGTTGATGTCTATTGTTGCAAAGCAAAGTCTGTATGATGTAATATAGCAGAAACTTGAGTAGACATCCTGGAATAGTTGAAAAGGCGCTTGCCTTCTAACCACAATATTGAGGGGTCGAGTCTCTTTGTGATCGTTTAATTTCATTAGCTCAGCTAATTTGGAAATGTTCGCAAATTCCCGAAATAAGGCTTTGTTCTTGTTGCATTGAAAAGCTCGGACATTGTTATGCAACTTTGATAATCAAGGACTGCGAGGCCTGAGAGATATTGTGTCTGATTCTGCATCGCAAGATGGAGTGATAGAGTGTCTTCGTACTTGTTAAATATCACTAACTTTCCTCATTCGGACAGGTTCACAATTTTGATGTCTATTGTTGCAAAGCAAAGTCTGTATGATGTCATATAGGTCCATATGATGTAGACGGCGTGGCCTAACGGATAAGGCGTCTGACTTTGAATCAGAAGATTGAGAGTTCGAGTCCCTTCGTGGTTGTTTAAATTGTATAGCTCAATTCATTTGGAAATGAAAAGCTAGGACATTGTTATGCAACTTTAATAATCTTAAGACTTCGAGGCCTGAGAAACATTGTGTTTGATTCTGTATCACAAGATTGAAGGATCGAGTCTCTTCGTACTTGTCAAAAATCGCCAACTTTCCTCATTCGGACAGGTTCAAAATGTTGATGTCTATTGTTGCAAAGCAAAGTCTGTATGATGTCATATAGCAGAAACTTGAGTAGACATCCTGGAATAGTTGAAAAGGCGCTTGCCTTCTAACCACAATATTGAGGGGTCGAGTCTCTTTGTGATCGTTTAATTTCATTAGCTCAGCTAATTTGGAAATGTTCGCAAATTCCCGAAATAAGGCTTTGTTCTTGTTGCATTGAAAAGCTCGGACATTGTTATGCAACTTTGATAATCAAGGACTGCGAGGCCTGAGAGATATTGTGTCTGATTCTGCATCGCAAGATGGAGTGATAGAGTGTCTTCGTACTTGTTAAATATCACTAACTTTCCTCATTCGGACAGGTTCACAATTTTGATGTCTATTGTTGCAAAGCAAAGTCTGTATGATGTCATATAGGTCCATATGATGTAGACGGTGTGGCCTAACGGATAAGGCGTCTGACTTCGAATCAGAAGATTGAGGGTTCGAGTCCGTTCGTGGTTGTTTAAATTGTATAGCTCAATTCATTTGGAAATGAAAAGCTAGGACATTGTTATGCAACTTTAATAATCTTAAGACTTCGAGGCCTGAGAAACATTGTGTTTGATTCTGTATCACAAGATTGAAGGATCGAGTCTCTTCGTACTTGTCAAAAATCGCCAACTTTCCTCATTCGGACATGTTCAAAATGTTGATGTCTATTGTTGCAAAGCAAAGTCTGTATGATGTCATATTGGAGAAACTTGAGTAGACAGCCTGTCATAGTGGATAAGGTGCTTACATTCTAATCACAATATTGACGGGTAGAGTCTCTTCGTGATTATTTAATTTCATTAGCACAGCTAATTTGGAAATGTTCTTAGTGTCCCGAAATAATGCTTTGTTCTTGTTGCATTGAAAAGCTCGGACGTTCGAGTCCCTTCGTGGTTGTTTAAATTGAATAGCTCAGATCATTTGGAAATGTTTCAAATTTCCTGAAAAAAGGCATTGTTCTTGTTTCTTTGAAAAGCTAGGACATTGTTATGCAACTTTAATAATCTTAAGACTTCGAGGCCTGAGAAACATTGTGTTTGATTCTGTATCACAAGATTGAAGGATCGAGTCTCTTCGTACTTGTCAAAAATCACCATCTTTCCTCATTCGGACAGGTTCAAAATGTTGATGTCTATTGTTGCAAAGCAAAGTCTGTATGATGTCATATAGCAGAAACTTGAGTAGACATCCTGGAATAGTTGAAAAGGCGCTTGCCTTCTAACCACAATATTGAGGGGTCGAGTCTCTTTGTGATCGTTTAATTTCATTAGCTCAGCTAATTTGGAAATGTTCGCAAATTCCCGAAATAAGGCTTTGTTCTTGTTGCATTGAAAAGCTCGGACATTGTTATGCAACTTTGATAATCAAGGACTGCGAGGCCTGAGAGATATTGTGTCTGATTCTGCATCGCAAGATGGAGTGATAGAGTGTCTTCGTACTTGTTAAATATCACTAACTTTCCTCATTCGGACAGGTTCACAATTTTGATGTCTATTGTTGCAAAGCAAAGTCTGTATGATGTCATATAGGTCCATATGATGTAGACGGCGTGGCCTACGGGATAAGGCGTCTGACTTCGAATCAGAAGATTGAGGGTTCGAGTCCCTTCGTGGTTGTTTAAATTGTATAGCTCAATTCATTTGTAAATGAAAAGCTAGGACATTGTTATGCAACTTTAATAATCTTAAGACTTCGAGGCCTGAGAAACATTGTGTTTGATTCTGTATCACAAGATTGAAGGATCGAGTCTCTTCGTACTTGTCAAAATCGCCAACTTTCCTCATTCGGACAGGTTCAAAATGTTGATGTCTATTGTTGCAAAGCAAAGTCTGTATGATGTCATATAGCAGAAACTTGAGTAGACATCCTGGAATAGTTGAAAAGGCGCTTGCCTTCTAACCACAATATTGAGGGGTCGAGTCTCTTTGTGATCGTTTAATTTCATTAGCTCAGCTAATTTGGAAATGTTCGCAAATTCCCGAAATAAGGCTTTGTTCTTGTTGCATTGAAAAGCTCGGACATTGTTATGCAACTTTGATAATCAAGGACTGCGAGGCCTGAGAGATATTGTGTCTGATTCTGCATCGCAAGATGGAGTGATAGAGTGTCTTCGTACTTGTTAAATATCACTAACTTTCCTCATTCGGACAGGTTCACAATTTTGATGTCTATTGTTGCAAAGCAAAGTCTGTATGATGTCATATAGGTCCATATTATGTAGACGGCGTGGCCTAACGGATAAGGCGTCTGACTTCGAATCAGAAGATTGAGGGTTCGAGTCCCTTCGTGGTTGTTTAAATTGTATAGCTCAATTCATTTGGAAATGAAAAGCTAGGACATTGTTATGCAACTTTAATAATCTTAAGACTTCGAGGCCTGAGAAACATTGTGTTTGATTCTGTATCACAAGATTGAAGGATCGAGTCTCTTCGTACTTGTCAAAAATCGCCAACTTTCCTCATTCGGACAGGTTCAAAATGTTGATGTCTATTGTTGCAAAGCAAAGTCTGTATGATGTCATATTGGAGAAACTTGAGTAGACAGCCTGTCATAGTGGATAAGGTGCTTACATTCTAATCACAATATTGACGGGTAGAGTCTCTTCGTGATTATTTAATTTCATTAGCACAGCTAATTTGGAAATGTTCTTAGTGTCCCGAAATAATGCTTTGTTCTTGTTGCATTGAAAAGCTCGGACGTTCGAGTCCCTTCGTGGTTGTTTAAATTGAATAGCTCAGATCATTTGGAAATGTTTCAAATTTCCTGAAAAAAGGCATTGTTCTTGTTTCTTTGAAAAGCTAGGACATTGTTATGCAACTTTAATAATCTTAAGACTTCGAGGCCTGAGAAACATTGTGTTTGATTCTGTATCACAAGATTGAAGGATCGAGTCTCTTCGTACTTGTCAAAAATCGCCAACTTTCCTCATTCGGACAGGTTCAAAATGTTGATGTCTATTGTTGCAAAGCAAAGTCTGTATGATGTCATATAGCAGAAACTTGAGTAGACATCCTGGAATAGTTGAAAAGGCGCTTGCCTTCTAACCACAATATTGAGGGGTCGAGTCTCTTTGTGATCGTTTAATTTCATTAGCTCAGCTAATTTGGAAATGTTCGCAAATTCCCGAAATAAGGCTTTGTTCTTGTTGCATTGAAAAGCTCGGACATTGTTATGCAACTTTGATAATCAAGGACTGCGAGGCCTGAGAGATATTGTGTCTGATTCTGCATCGCAAGATGGAGTGATAGAGTGTCTTCGTACTTGTTAAATATCACTAACTTTCCTCATTCGGACAGGTTCACAATTTTGATGTCTATTGTTGCAAAGCAAAGTCTGTATGATGTCATATAGGTCCATATGATGTAGACGGCGTGGCCTAACGGATAAGGCGTCTGACTTTGAATCAGAAGATTGAGAGTTCGAGTCCCTTCGTGGTTGTTTAAATTGTATAGCTCAATTCATTTGGAAATGAAAAGCTAGGACATTGTTATGCAACTTTAATAATCTTAAGACTTCGAGGCCTGAGAAACATTGTGTTTGATTCTGTATCACAAGATTGAAGGATCGAGTCTCTTCGTACTTGTCAAAAATCGCCACTTTCCTCATTCGGACAGGTTCAAAATGTTGATGTCTATTGTTGCAAAGCAAAGTCTGTATGATGTCATATAGCAGAAACTTGAGTAGACATCCTGGAATAGTTTGAAAAGGCGCTTGCCTTCTAACCACAATATTGAGGGGTCGAGTCTCTTTGTGATCGTTTAATTTCATTAGCTCAGCTAATTTGGAAATGTTCGCAAATTCCCGAAATAAGGCTTTGTTCTTGTTGCATTGAAAAGCTCGGACATTGTTATGCAACTTTGATAATCAAGGGACTGCGAGGCCTGAGAGATATTGTGTCTGATTCTGCATCGCAAGATGGAGTGATAGAGTTGTCTTCGTAACTTGTTAAATATCACTAACTTTCCTCATTCGGACAGGTTCACAATTTTGATGTCTATTGTTGCAAAGCAAAGTCTGTATGGTCATATAGGTCCATATGATGTAGACGGTGTGGCCTAACGGATAAGGCGTCTGACTTCGAATCAGAAGATTGAGGTTCGAGTCCGTTCGTGGTTGTTTAAAATTGTATAGCTCATTCATTTGGAAATGAAAAGCTAGGACATGTTATGCAACTTTAATAATCTTAAGACTTCGAGGCCTGAGAAACATTGTGTTTGATTCTATCACCAAATTGAAGGATCGAGTCTCTTCGTACTTGTCAAAAATCGCCAACTTTCCTCATTCGGACATGTTCAAAATGTTTGATGTCTATTGTTGCAAAGCAAAGTCTGTATGATGTCATATTGGAGAAACTTGAGTATACAGCCTGTCATAGTGGATAAGGTGCTTACATTCTCAACAATATTGACGGGTAGTCTCTTCGTGATTATTTAATTTCATTAGCACAGCTAATTTGGAAATGTTCTTAGTGTCCCGAAAT
>NC_042984.1:43053039-43055539 GCF_901001165.1 Salmo trutta | reverse complement strand
GACTCGTCTCAATCTCTCTAGTTGAAAACTGATCGATTTGAATGGGTATTTTTTACATTCGTTTACTTTGATTCACTTACTGATGCATCAATCGACTCAAAATAAATGAGCTCCATTCTTTTTGAAGTTTTATTTTTTCGTTTTTCTCTTTTAAAATATTAATTGATCTAATTTTGCTTAATATTCATTTGTCAAAACTCATCATCAGTTTGCTGTCGCGGCTAAAGAAGACAGAATGTGAAAGACACAGCAGATGAACTACAAAAGATTTGAACTGAAGCCTGGTCAACAGTTTGGAAGACTGCTATGCTCACAAGTATAGCACAAACACTCACATGAGGTTCAATCTTTCCAAGCACCATGGACAACAACAATCGATATCCTCATTGTCATTGCCGCAGAAAGCAAAACAACTTTATTCTTGTGAAAGGCTCGTTGGTCTAGGGGTATGATTCTCGCTTAGGGTGCGAGAGGTCCCGGGTTCAAATCCCGGATGAGCCCTTTTGCAGATATTTTAACAAGCTCAGACAGGCAGATCTCGGGCCACTGGTCGCAGGACGAGGTGGCTGAATGGTTTAGGCGATGGACTGCTAATCTATTGTGATATTCACTAGTTGGCTCAATGTCGCACTTCATTTAGAAAACCTGCAAAAAGCCCAAAGATTTTTGATTCTACAAACAGAAGTTGGCACATAGAGGGTTCCGAATTCAGACGAGTCCCTAGACACTTGTGGGGGACGTAGAGAAAAATTGAGAACACCACCGTGTTCGCGAGGGTCTCCTCTTTCCAGGGAGGGGTCATAGGATTTTGTAGGTCAAACGGTTCAGAAGCTACCGATGTTTTTGTGAGAAGACCGATTATAGGTATGTCTCATGGTTTGACAAACACCGCTCTAGCTCAACCACCTTTCATTGCAGATGTGGAGGTGTAACATAAACAGTTATGGAGGCTTGAGACAGATACGACTCGTCTCAATCTCTCTAGTTGAAAACTGATCGATTTGAATGGGTATTTTTTACATTCGTTTACTTTGATTCACTTACTGATGCATCAATCGACTCAAAATAAATGAGCTCCATTCTTTTTGAAGTTTTATTTTTTCGTTTTTCTCTTTTAAAATATTAATTGATCTAATTTTGCTTAATATTCATTTGTCAAAACTCATCATCAGTTTGCTGTCACGGCTGAAGAAGACAGAATGTGAAAGACACAGCAGATGAACTACAAAAGATTTGAACTGAAGCCTGGTCAACAGTTTGGTAGACTGCTATGCTCACAAGTATAGCACAAACACTCACATGAGGTTCAATCTTTCCAAGCACCATGGACAACAACAATCGATATCCTCATTGTCATTGCCGCAGAAAGCAAAACAATTTTATTCTTGTGAAAGGCTCGTTGGTCTAGGGGTATGATTCTCGCTTAGGGTGCGAGAGGTCCCGGGTTCAAATCCCGGATGAGCCCTTTTGCAGATATTTTAACAAGCACAGACAGGCAGATCTCGGGCCACTGGTCGCAGGACGAGGTGGCTGAATGGTTTAGGCGATGGACTGCTAATCTATTGTGATATTCACTAGTTGGCTCAATGTCGCACTTCATTTAGAAAACCTGCAAAAAGCCCAAAGATTTTGGATTCTACAAACAGAAGTTGGCACATAGAGGGTTCCGAATTCAGACGAGTCCCTAGACACTTGTGGGGGACGTAGAGAAAAATTGAGAACACCACCGTGTTCGCGAGGGTCTCCTCTTTCCAGGGAGGGGTCATAGGATTTTGTAGGTCAAACGGTTCAGAAGCTACCGATGTTTTTGTGAGAAGACCGATTATAGGTATGTCTCATGGTTTGACAAACACCGCTCTAGCTCAACCACCTTTCATTGCAGATGTGGAGGTGTAACATAAACAGTTATGGAGGCTTGAGACAGATACGACTCGTCTCAATCTCTCTAGTTGAAAACTGATCGATTTGAATGGGTATTTTTTACATTCGTTTACTTTGATTCACTTACTGATGCATCAATCGACTCAAAATAAATGAGCTCCATTCTTTTTGAAGTTTTATTTTTTCGTTTTTCTCTTTTAAAATATTAATTGATCTAATTTTGCTTAACCTCTCTAGTACATGTGGGACGAACTCGTCCCACCTACGTAACAGCCACTGAAATCCAGTGGCGCGATTTTTGAATCGTTAGAAATGCTATAACTTCAATTTCTCAAACATATGACTATTTCACAGCTATTTAAAGACAAGAATCTCGTTAATCTAACCCCACTGTCCGATTTCAAAAAGGCTTTACAACAAAAGCAAAACATTAGATTATGTCAGCAGAGTACCCAGCCAGAAATAATCACACAGCCATTTTTCAAGCTAGCATATCATGTCACATAAACCCAAACCACAGCTAAATGCAGCACTAACCTTTTATAATCTTCATCAGATGACACACCTAGGACATTGTGTTATACAATACATGCATGTCTGTTCAATCAAGTTCATATTT